>NC_050594.1:10208618-10456118 GCF_013368585.1 Megalops cyprinoides
GCATTACTCATCTAAATCGGTTCCTTTCTCCTTTTTTTCCGTCCCACAAAAAAAATGGACAGAAATGCAGTGCGCACCTGAAACTTCCCCTCACTGCGCATCGGGTAAACTGAGGAAAAAAGTGAGCTCAGCAGCAAGGAATCATGGGAGGGACATTTTCACCACCTGGTGTGAGGCCTCTCATGATTGGATGCCATCCCTTCCTGCGTTGTACCGACTTCCGTGTGGATTTATGTTCTTTTAACAAATGCACAGACCATTATTTCTGTTCGAGTCCCCTACACGTGATTAATCAAACATTAATGAGGCGTGTTATGCTAATCACTCTCCCACACACACACTACAGCGGTTCGGGTGCCTCATTCCCAGCCTGCTGACGTAACTGCAGCTTTATTGCCTCTGTCACCACTAGTCCTGCAGACAAACCACTTCATTATGTTCAGTATGAGGTCATTAGGTATTTATTTGCCTCACGGACGCCGTTGTACAGGGCCGCTACGAGGCATGGGACCTGTGAGAGGTGTTGCCGTCTCTTCCTGAAAGATAAATCATTAACACGCTGCACCCTTTTTTTACCGCCTGTTTTCTTTCACAGGAACAGGAAACGCAGGAAAATGCCAAAGTGCTCCGAGCTCTCCAGAGTACAACTACATACATAAACAAAGGGGCAAAGGTTGAGGGTGAGTCTGGATTGTCACCCAGGCTGTCGAGAGAAACTGAAAACCACATACTTTCAGGTGCTTTCCTCGGCGGGACACCAGCCGACACTTGTCCCCAGGCCTCAGATAGGGGTGAGTCACCTTTTAGCTCTTGGCCCACACCGTCAACACCCTCTATCCCCCCCCCCCCCCCGCCCATTTCCCAGGCAAAACGAGAGAAGAAGCCACAGTCATCCCGCCTCACAGCACCGTGGGAGTATTAAACCACAAAGCCACATTTCTGGTGCTTCCTCCCGACGGCGGTGTGGGAGGGCCGTGCAGGCGGCTGTTCGGGTTGCCACGGAAACGGCAGCGGAGCTCAGCGAGAGGCGCATGCACGTATAACGCTGGATCAGCAGAGCCGAACCGTGTGATATCCCAGATACTACCTCAGTACAACAGGTTCATAAAGGCACGACGATGACGATGAAGGCTCCTTTAGCCCCGGTGGCATCTTAGACACCCTGTCCAGCTGGTGTCAGAACCAATGGCTCTGAAGAGGGGAGACTGTCCCATGTGATGGACAATCAAGTGACAGACTCTCCACAAATACAGCCGTTCTGATATTCAACATGCAAACAAGCACCAAACAAGCAGATAATAAAATGGGCTGAAAGCATATTTTCACAGACATGCAGCATATGAATGTGAGACGAATGTGTGAGGAGCCTCACATGAACCTGATTTCTCTGAGAAGCGGATGAACACAGGAGTGGGGGCAAATTTACATTCAAAATGAGGCTCTTGTAAGCAGAGAGGACAGAATGCATTATATGGAAAGCCAGCCTGCGAATTCGCTACAGCAGCAGAGCAGAAGCAGAGAATCCCCTTACACTCAGGCACCCACACTCCATGCTTTGTACCCTGTGTGTGTGTGTGTGTGTGTGTGTGCAGCATGGGAGTGTGTGTGTGTGTGTGCGGCATGGGAGTGTGTGTGTGTGTGTGTATGTGTGTGCGGCATGGGAGTGTGTGTGTGTGTGTGCGTGTGGCATGGGAGTGTGTGTGTGTGTGTGGGTGGGGCATGGGAGTGTGTGTGTGTGTGTGTGTATATGTGTGTGCGGCATGGGAGTGTGTGTGTGTGTGTGTATGTGTGTGTATGTGTGTGCAGCATGGGAGTGTGTGTGTGTGTGTGTGTGCGTGTGTGTGTGTGTGTGTGTGCCCATGTGTGTGTGTGTGTGTGCAGGGGGTGGGTATTATGTTATGCAACAGGTGGGCCCCCACCTCCCACAGAGTCGGTAGGAACTCAGTGCAGTGCTGTAGTGTGTAGGAGTAAGTGCGCTCTGTCCTTTCTTCTATCTCCCCCTCTCTTTCTCTCTCTCTCTCAGTTCAGTTTCAGTTCAAATCAAAATGCTTCACTTCAATTGAAGTACATATTGCCAGACCTTAATAATCAATGATAACGAACAATAAGAATAGCTAACAAGGACAAAAACATACCCAATATATGTGGGCTAACTTCAGTGATCACAGTCATTTTTTATGTCTCTCTCCTCCCCCAGACAGGCAAAACAAGATTAGAAAGCAAGGAAGGGAGGATAGAAAAAAAAGAAAGGGAGAGCAGAAAGCCAGACAGACAGAGAGGATCATGTTCTAAGGAGGACAGATGTGGCGTCAGACCGGTCAGCGCTGAACACCTTCCCGGGCCTGTCTGATTGGATGAGAATTGTGTGACATTTCACAGAATGGCTGTGTGACTTCGCAGGAAAAGGCAGGGAGCAGGCTGTGGGAAAGTGTCTGTCGTGTGATTGGCTGTGATCCAAAAGCAGAGGAGGGTGTGGCCCCTCTGAGAACAGTGAGTCTAATGCAAACCCCTTTAGGAGAACAAACAGGGGAATCACACCCTGGGTATGAGCTGGGAGGAGTCCTTTTGGGCAGAGGGAAGGGGAACGCCCACTTGGACCACTAAGTCTTACCTGAGGCTGTGACTGGCACAATGAGCTGGCAGGGGGTGGGGGTGGGGCACCCCGACACACCCAGCTGTTCAAAGCACATTAAGGGATTCAGACAGCGGTGATTAATTGATGACTCGCAAACCACAGTCAAGTTAGGGCAGCACTTTTTCAGTGCCAGCGCCAGAAGGGAGAGGCAGCACTTCTCCGTGTTCTACCTCTCACTTTTTCCCTCGCTCAGTTTTGCACATCTCTTTGGAAGGACAGTGGGTTGGACGGTACGCCCTGCCGTGGTGTTGCTTCTGTTCTGTTCTGTTCTGTTTGGTCACGTTTTTTCTGCCAGTCACTCGGATGGTTGCGCCGTACACGCCGTCCTCTGATGTGTCACGATGACACAATTTCACAATGACACATGCCGTGTTTGAAATGATTTCTGCATAATATGTAGTTCCTCTGTGTCAGACATTGTTTAATTACTCCACTGTCCCAAATTACTTAGATTGTGTCAGTAGTCGGTCTGTCCTATACTGTGTCAATAGTCTATCCTTCCAACACTGTGTCTGTCATCTGTCTGCTCTACAATGTGCAAGTAGTCCTTCTGTCCTACATTGTTAGTTATCAGTACATTCTGACTTTTAAGGATTGATCCTTATCACATTTTGTATGAGCACTACTGGATGATCTATTACATTCTATACTACATGACTCTGAATGAGTCTTTATTAAAATGCATAAGCTGGAAGCATTTTTCAGAGGATGTTCAGCGCAGCACCCCCCTCCCCCCTCCACACACACACACACGCTCACACACGCACACACACTCACACACACACGCACACACACACACACACACATACACACATGCACACTGTCGCTGCAGTGTAATTAGCCCTCCTCCTCCACCCCACCCTCACCCCCCCGCCCTCCACGTACACCATCACACTGTCACCACAGTGTAATTAGCCCAGAACAGATTAAATGGTTTGGGGGATGTTTAATTATTGGATCTATGAGTCATTTAGTGCGTGTGGCAGGCGATGAGCAGGGAGGTCAGAGCAAAAAAAAAAAGAAGAACATATAAATAAATAAAAGGGAAAGGCTGCATCTCAGCGCGCCGCGGTGACAGTACAGTACGACCGGCTGCCCATCTGTGTTTGTCACCCCGGCTTTGAGTCACTCGCTGTGTGATCACCCAGCAGCGCTGTGGGCGGGATGTTGGCTGCGCAAATCAGAAGGGGTTTAGCTATGTGTCACTGGGAATGCAGCAAGCGAGCGGAGCAAGGTCAAGGGTTCAGACTGAATCCGGGGCGCGTGTGTGTGCGTGTGTCTCTGGAGAGAGAAGGCAGAGGGAGACAAGTCAGAGAGAGAGAGAGGGGAGAGACTCTTTCATATGACAATCAGGTTTGAAAGCTATCTCACACAGCTATCTTGTGGAGGCATTATGTAAGACTGAGTAGAAACTATGCTGTAACAATGCTCCACTCTCTCAGATTTATCAGTAGCTCCTCTTCAAACAGAGAGACAGAGAGAGAGAAAGAAAGAGAGAGAGCTAGAGAGAGAGAGAGAAAGAGAGAGAAGCCAACACAACACCTATAGATACTGTACGAAGTTTTGGTGTCTTGGTGAGTTGTGCTTCAGAGAGAGCCAAGCTGGGCGGGAACAAGGTGAAAACTGATGTGATTTACGGATGCTGTTATCTGGGGTAACTGACAGCAAGCGGAACCAGAGTACCCTGAGACTGGAGATGTGCGATTAGCATGGCGCGTGACGGATGTGCTGCAGAGCGCCGCGGGGGCCTTACACACAGCTGTTACAGTCCCAATCCCCCCTGCGTCACCCCCAGTCAGCCACACAACCACCGCTGGCCCTCCACCGTCTGAATATACGGCCTCTAGTGGACAGAGGAGGTACTGCACACTGTCCCTTCCTACTAGCATGTTTTTTCACTCTCTGTCTCTCCTCATCTTCCTCTCTCCACTCTTGTGAAAAGATTCAGTTCATTTACACTAGAATTATCTTTAAACAGAAATTCTGTGTTTTTTTCCTGACATTCATGGGAGCTCAGTGTTTCTTTCTAGCTTTTATAAAAGAGAGTTTCCAGAGAGTTGCCCCCTTAAGGATGCTGGTAGCGTAGTGTCATGTTCTGGTCCTGTCTGCAGGTCATTCATGGCCCGTCCGCCCCTGGGAAGAGGAGTCTCTGCCGGGGCACAGTGCGTCCCTCCAGCTGCAGGTGGAGCTCAGCTCAGAGGTTGACGGACAGTGTGCTCTCATATGAAGGAGCTAAGGGCTATGGTTGCACCTCTGATTTCACACTCCTCCTGCAATGGCTGGGGGGGGTGGGGGGGACTGGGGTTGAGCGGTGGTGGGTGGGGTGGGAGGCACATCCGCAGTCTGCCGTCACAACCCGCCCGCTCACACCCCCTGCCCACACCCCCTCACTCCCCAAGTGTGGATTTTGGATGGTTGCAGCAACAGCCCCACTCTTGCCAATCAGACTCCCGCAGGTTACCATGGCAACCCCCTGCCAGCCTAGCCTTCACCTCCTTTTTGTGGTGGTGCTGCAGGGAGGTCGGCTCCAAACTTCGCAGATTTCCGAGTGGAAGGACGGGGTGGGGGACTCGTCTCCAGACGGTGGAGGGTATTTATATCTGGTCGCTGACTGGGTCATATGAGAACAGAGCCTCCTTGGGATGTAAACCAAAAATTGTTACGAGAAATATTGACACTGTAAATCTGCACAGTTGCAGGGCAGATGCTGGAGAAGGCCTTACTGCATGACGTAATATTGAATGAATGTTAATATTAATAAAATATGAAATACGCAATGTAAAAATAAAAAACTGCCCTCTGTGATTCAGTAATGTCAAAATGATACTGAAGCAATTACCAGGTCATAACTGGGTAATTTTCCAGGACAGCACCAAATGCACTGGTATTTACCCTGAGCAGCACTTAACTCTCCGTACAGCAGTATTACATATAAGCCGAGTCTATGCTGGTAACTCTACTAATCAAACCAAACTGTATGTCTGTTCTTGGGAAACAAGAAAGGTTAAATTAACCATTAGAATTAGTAGCCAGGTTGTTTTGTGATAACAGAGAAAGGAGAAATGTTTGTCTCTGGAGTTTATCCATAATAGTATACATAGTATTTTAATGTAGGATTGAACTACAAAGAGGTATTCTTATTCTTCTTATTTGCAACACTTTTAGCAATGAAGGCATTTAAGGGGTATCACTTTGTATCATCAGCATGCATTACACATCATGTCATCAGTAAGTGCATCCACTGTCAATGAGAGCAAAAATCACACTTGCAGACAATACTGAGTGCATGGTCATAAAATTTACATTCAGCCTTCCTGTGAGTATGACTCACATGGCTGTATTGTATAATTACAAGTCTCCCATTGGTATAGGTCTCATGGTCTTCTGAAATACAGATGAGTTCAAACACACTGCACTCTCACCTGTTTGTGTGTGTGTGTGTGTGTGTGTGTGTATGAACCTGCAGCAATGATGTTAAAACCATTGTCACTTTGCTTAAAATCACAGACACAAAGGTGTGGTCAAAACAAAAAAAAAAATTAAAACAAAAAAAGGACATTTTCAGAATGGTTCAAATTACTTCATTGCACTGTAATGCTCACACTGACACAGGCCTTTGTCCTGTTTTGAAGGGCAAACTACTCCAACCTGACAGATGGACGCTTGAAAATTTAATTCCATTATAAATATAGGCTTGTCCAGCACAGAGTTAATGGTCCATGTGTTCCCCATGCATCATGTTGTCCTGGCACTTGAACATGCTGTTTTTGAGGGACACGCCAAACTGCCTTGGTTTACACCTCGAGCCCCACCCTCTTTCACTCTCACTGGCCACATTCTTCACTTCCCCTTTCTGCTTGCCCCCTGCTGTAACAGCGGGGCACTCGTGGGGCACCACGGAGATTGATAAATTAACTGTGAAAGTGGAGGAGTTGTCCTCTGGTATTTGACTGTTGTGGAAAACATAAACAAGCAGAACGCCACCAGGGACTGCAGCAGTTTAGAAGTACGGTGCAGTATTCGCAGTATTTGCAGTATGTGCAGTATTTAGAGAGATGGCACAAAATTATTAAAGGATCAAAAAGCTGTTGCAACCTTCGGCCTCTTAAAAGACTTGAACAAAAAAAGTGATGGTGCGCCCCTCAGTTGAATACCTGGGGCTGAACATCTATGGTGGTTGGAAGCCCACCATCCAGCTCTGCACACACCTTTCCTCATCAGCTGTGATGCATTCTGGGAATGTTATGACTACCTGACTTTTACTGACCCAGTACAGCGCAGAACATTTGAGCTCAGAATCTGGCCTTATATCCAGAGGCTTGTTTTCTGAGGAATGCGGTTTCTGCTTTTTGCCATTAATAATTCAGAGTGGCTTTCTCTGGCCCAGGCAATCAGCGATGAAGTGAGTGAAACCGAGACAGAAGGAGAAGTGCGCAGATCGTAGGATGGAGCGAGTGAAACGAGAGGAAGGAGAAGTGCAGGGGTCACGTGATGGAGCGAGTGAAACGAGAGGAAGGAAGAGTGCACACGACGTGCGATGGAGTAAAACCCGAGATAGAAGTAGTGTGTGATGGAGTGAGTGAAACAGGAGAAAGGAAAAGTGCAGGGGGCTGTGTGATCTCCCTGACTTGGCGGTGATGAATCATTGCCCTCACCCCCCACCCCCCCCCCCAGTCCTCGAAAGTGTCGACACGCCGGATTTTCCTGCAGGGTAATCTAGCTAAAACGCTCGGCAGCATTAAGGAGGAGATTTAAAGGCTCCGCTGCAAGCATTTGGCAGGGTAATGAAAGGCGGGGATGCCCCCCCCCCTCCTCTGGCCCCTGACTCAATAAAGCAGTTCGCCCTGCCAAAGCCCTGCTCTCCAAGGTGAACCCGGGGCCTGGAGAAGTGCGTGCTCAGCGGGAAGGGGGGCCGTTTAAGGACACGGAGTGCTACTTTTTTACATACTGTAGAATTCCTTTCCTTCATATGCTCTGTGCTTTATCATCGCTGCAAAGGCACTACGCCCTGGTCCCTCTCTGCACAGCCTCCCTTCCTGTCCCCATATAACACCCAGTTTACTGAAAACTGATTTATCATAAAATTACTACTGCATTACAAATGAGGTTATAAATTGTAACACCATTAATCTGAAACATTAAAATGCTGTTTAAGCCAAGAAAGCTAAGAAACAGTAACAGTGATCTAGTTATTATCAAAAATATACTTGAAAGTTCTTATGATGTCATCATCAAGGGCCACGGATTGGGGTCTTGACCCCAGGGTCAAGAATCACTGCCCTTCCTCCCATCTTTTTTGGGGCTCACTCACTCACCTCATTCTGAGTAAAGAGGGCAGGACTTTTTCTGCCCATTGAAAATATTTGCTTCAGGCAGAAAAGCATGTTCTATTTCCAAACAGTATATGTGGATGCTTGTGTGTGTGTGTGACTAACAGGAAACAATGTATGTGTGTGCATGTGACTAACAGGAAACTGTATGTGTGTGTGTCTGTATGTGTGTGTGTGTGACTGCTGAGCGATTCTCTAACCTTTGACCTTCAGCGTGCCTCACTGTGCTGGTCAGGATCTCTGGGAGCTACGTGTGGCTCTCGTTGTCATGGTGATAAAGGCACGGGTAAACAGTGAGGTCGGGTGACTGTCTGTCTCAGTGACTCACGGTCTATGAGGTCATTTGTTCCGGAATGGAAGCAGGGAGGCTGTGCTGTGTGTTCCCTCACAAGCGTGTACTGATCCCAGTCCAGAGGATCACTCGAAAGAACAGAGCACCCTCGGGGTCAACCTATCATGCTTTCAGCAGCCTGGACTGATCCCAGATCAGGGGATCGCTCAGAAATGAGCAGCAGGGGAAAGAAACATGGTGGTAGATGAGGTTTTGACCACTGGCACTTGAACAGATGAGGCCCTACAGGGTCTTGACATCTCCTTCAACCAGCGCCACCCAGTCCTGCCTGGCCAAACCCCACATCACTCATGCAGTCTGCTGGGCCAAGAGGGGCAGCTGCTGGTTCTGATGGTAAACAATGAGGGAGACTGTTCCCTCATATACAGGCAGTAGGACTGCTTCCTCACATGTCTAATTAGAGAGAACGGTCCCTTATATGCTCAATCAAAGAGGCTGGTCCCTCAGGGCAGGGGTGGGAATCTCTGCCAAAACTCACCTTTCCAGTTCCAAGTTCTCTTAATGTCCAAAACCAGCTATATCAATGCAAAAATGATGTTTCAGCCATTTACTGAGAGTCCCTATGAATAAATGTAAACACAAATCCAATCTTTTTTTGTAATGGATTAGGGCCTGGAGATACTGGAGTGGGAGCTTTAGTTATACAAGGTAATATCAGCTGTATAATCTATCACATAAGATGTAATCAGGCATGCAATGTATTTTTGGAAGTGTTTTGAAACTTTAAGCATTTGATTTTTAATGGCAAACGTGTACAGTAATTTCGAATGAGGACATGAGTGCAGAAAGGTGAACTTCGAACAGAGCGCAGGCTCTCCCAGAGGGGCGGAGGGGGAAAACGCTTTTATTTTCCACAGGAGGCAGCGGAAGACAGAGCAGGGGCAAAAAGGAGCCATTTGATGTCTGACACACTTCTCCCCGTCTCGAGCACGTCTGCGGCTCGTCTGCAGGGCGGGGAACCTCCGCGCTCTGGGCAGGGACTCTGGGCAGAATGTGGCATTGTGGGATAGTGAGACGGGGGGGGGTGGGGGGGGTGGAGGAGGAGGCCAAGCGGCTGCCTGCTGCAGCACAGAGGTGTGGAATCTTGCCCGGCCCTGACTGCTGGAATGTTCCGGAACTCCGGCTGTCATCTGAAGAGCAGGGCTGGCAAGATGGTGAGAGAGAGAGAGAGAGAGAGAGAGAAGGAGTGAGAGAAGGAGTGAGAGGGAGGGAGGGAGACAGCAAGAGGGAGAAGGAGAGGGAGAGGAGAGAAATGACAGAACAGCTCCCTCTGTGGATAAGAACACAGAGTTCATCTTATATAGTCCTCTCACACACTGGTCAGGAACATTTCGCAGCTGAAGCAACCAGAGGAAAAACAGACGTGACATAGTTCACAGCTGTACTTGCTGTGTACTTTAGCTGATAATAAAAGGTTTGCATGGGGCACTAAAAATGGCTGTATGGAAAGTCTTCAGGGAAAAATATTTAATACAGATGAACAGTTGTGACATTTTTTCAGGGTACTCTGAATCTAAATTATATAAGGGCCAATTACACAAATTATTGAGAAAACGGGGGCTTCAAAGGAATGTTTTACCGATGCAGGTTTACCATGCTCATAGGACATACAGTTATCACCTGCCTTGGAAATGAATCCACAACCTTCTGTTTATAAAAACATTTCTTCAGCCTCTTCTTCACATTGCTATGACAACGATCCCCTGCCTCAGAGAAAGAGGAACTGAACTGCAACCAAGCTGTATGGCCACCTGCTTGTGGTGAGAACATAAGTGTTTGATAACAGAGAATAACCATCCCAGTTTTGGCCCATTCCGCACTGCAACTCAAAAGTAGAGCGGACTGGTGATGACAGAGAATACCCTGCATTTAAAGCAAGCACAGAGAGCATCCGTTTCCCCGAGCAACAAAGAGCAGCGGTTTCCATGGCTACCAGCACGCTGCAGCTGGAACCATCCTTCGAGGATTTCACAGGAGAGGGGACACGCAAACGTTACATCGCTTATTGGTTAATCAGACCCCCCCATGCAAGGCGAACTTCCACAGCTCCACTGTTATCCAGGAATATGGCCAGTTCATCTTTACAGAAGCAGTCCAGGATATTGAGTGTCTTGGTCAAGGGAACAAAAGCAGCACACGTGTAGGGTAATGAACCCAGAACCTAATGGTGACAAGGCAAACGCTTTTAATACCAGGTCAAAAAAAGTACCCTCACTCCATCATGGGAAGCCTTTTGTATCCTCTATCAGTGGGGAGGATGGATTGAGGGGCGAGGCATGTACATATGATGAAATGGTTATTATTGATTACTGTTCTATGAAGTAAGGAGATGAGTGTGGCAGTCTCTCTTGTGTGTGTCTGCGTGCAGCTGTTAGACGAGGCAGGACACAGTCTCTAGGGACCCCCGCCCCCCCCAGTCCCTTCCTCCCTCCCTCCCTCCCTCCCTCCCTCTGGAGGTGGTTGCTGTTTACACCTTAGTCTCTGTTTCCAAACAGCACTCCTTCACTGTCCCCTGCTGCTTCGCCTGAAACAATAAACAGCGTGAGGTCAAATCAACCTGATCAGCCTTTGCCAAACCCCGCGCAGTGTCAAGCAGCCATGTTTAAAATCCAGCTTTCAGTCACCTGCATTAAAATACTCACGTCGAGCGAGGCGAACAAATCAAAAGATGCAGGATCGACTAGGATCTAAGGCAACACACAGGAGTTTTGCATAATTTCTGCAGCAAGTCATAAAATAGGATTGATTTGTCTCTGACGGAAAGCCTGGGGATGCTATGCTGCAGTGGTAAAGCAGGTAAAAGAGGTGATGTGGTGATAGGGGACTGAGTGGGGTTCCAGGGGGGTGGGGGGGGCGGACTCTTGACCAGTCTCTCACTCCTAAATATGACTGCACCCCCACTACCAGCTGGGTTCTGTGTAGGGTCCAGGCAGGATCTGGGTCTTCCTACTTGGAATCTTGTCAGTATGGGTTAGGTTCTGGGCACGTCCAGTTTTATTCTGACTGGGATCTAGCTGGATGAAGCCAGTTTCTATCTGCTTGGCCTCGTCTCTGGCCACACTTAACTACAGCAAGTATGAACATAAAGCCTCAGCTGTAAGGAGAAGCATTACTGATTACTGATACCCAGTTGGTATTTATGTAACAAGACAGGCCCACAACGTGCTGATTAGGCTGATTGATACACCCGCTGCTTTTGATTACTTGGCCTTTTTGCATAAATTACCTCAGTTTAGAGATGGGTTGTCTCCTGCCAATCAGGGTGAGGGGGAAAAACACTGATATAATACAGACACATGGAAAAGAGCTGCACAGCTTCTGTTCCAAACTCATTATCATCAGACAGGGAGATTCACTGCAGAGAGGGGAACGAGCAAGGTGAAATATTCATGAGTGTGTGGTGGGGGACCTCTGTGCTGTTTCCTTTGAAAGTTGGAGAAGCACATGACCTTGCTCCCCCTCCCCCTCCCCCTCCCCTCTCTGAGATATATGAAAGGAGCACGAGACGGAGTGACCTCACAAAAGGCCGGCCTATCAGATGGGGCTTCTTTTGTTAGGGGCCAGAACAGCAGTTGCAGACTGTTGCTCATTTGCATATTCAAGAGGCCCTACAGGAGCTCATTTGCATAGAAACACTGGGGTAATACCAGGGGCAAAGAAACGTCCAAATCTGCCATGATGCACAGGGCCAAAGCAGACCGCTCCTCCAGATAAAGGGATCTACTGCTCCCTGCTATGGGTATGCAGTTCAGTGGAAGAGCACTATAAAGTCCCAGGTTCAATCCCCAGCATCTCCATGACAACTTTTCAGTATTTCTATAGTAGTCGGGTAGTGCAGCCTGGCATACTGAGAAACATTCACTCGGCAACAATGAACTGAGATCAGTGGGCAGCAGTGTGGTGCAGTGGTAGGAAGCATGGCTCATAAGCGGAAGGTTGCTGGTTCAATACCCTGCTGGGATGCTGCTGTTGTACCCTTGGGCAAGGTACTTAACCCACATTTGACTCAGTAAATACCCAACTGAATAGACAGATAAATTTACAATCTAAGCCACTCTGGATAAGAGAGTCTACTAAATGACAATAATGAAATGCCATAGTTTGGGAACACTAAGCAAGGGAAAATCATCTTAAATTGGTGATCATATATCTTCCCTGATAATTCAGCTTGTAATATCTGATACAGTATTATAACTGCAGTATATTAAAAGATAATGTGCTCACTGGTTATCCAAGTGGCTCTGAGGAAAAGTGCACTGCAGCCAGGTAGGTTTGAGGCTCAATATATTCTGTCTCCCTCAACAGGCTGTCCCCTGGACCCTGCCTGATGACTGAGAACACCCATGACTGCCCACCTGCTTGTGTATGAAGTGAGCTGATTGGTCATCTGGCACTTTTCAGTTAGCACCTGATGACCTGGGAAACTGAATTTATCACTGGACTTTAAGAATGTTCTTAAAGTAAAACAGGAATGTTGAATTTTGGTATGTCTTGTAGGTTTAAGAATTTTGTACACTTTGAATGCTCTCCTTGTTCAAATTTCTTGTGTATGTATGTGTGGTTTATAATGATCATTTAAGAGCACGATTTTCCTGCACAAATGCAGCTGAACATATGAACATGAACATATGAACATCTGTCCATACCCAATACCAAGATATAACCCAGACAGCAATTTCAGATGTACTCGTCAAACCAGTGATGTTGAGTAAAACAGTTTGAATAAGTCTGATGAATGTTAAATCTGGAATACTAAAAACAGTCACCAAAATAACACTAGGGAGAAAAAAGTAATAATTGTTTAGCTTTAATTATATGAAGTTAACATATCAAATAAGTTACATCAAATTATTTCCCATCATGTAATTTCGTAAGCAGTATAGATCTGTTCTGATCAGCTACTACAGTCAGCCACTGAGAGGTACATCCACCTATTGTGACATTGAAATTGGTGCTTGTCTTTCCCTGGGCTGTACACATCATGAAATGCCCAGTGTCCTCATCTACAAAAGACTCTCTACAAATTAAGAATGTAGCGCCACCACATGGAATCCATGTTGAACTACCATTTTTGAATTCCATTCAACAAGCAACACATTTCACCCCAGGTTTCCTCTTGGTCAAACTGCATCACCCGATTTCCATGATCAGACAATTGCTAAAAGACATTTTTGAAATATTTTGCTATTTTTTGAACATCCAAAAAAAAAAAAAAAAACCAAAACAAAAAATTAATTTCTTTGCTGAAGGTCCTTTCTGTACCCAACAACTGATCCAGGATCAGTGTACCCACACCTAATCTTGACCTCAAATATTTGTGTAAGAGGTGGGTGCTGGATCAAGATTAGCATGTGGTAACAGAATCTCTACATCATTACACTCATCACGATATGCCTGAAGTCCCGGTATTTTAAAGCACAGTGAACAGTTGAAGGAAATTCTATTTAACACGTATGCGTTACATTTTCATTTTCACAAAGCATGCTCATTTTGTAAAAGCATGGATTGCATTTTAATTTGTAACTGCATGGCAATGATAATATCTTGATAGTAAAACGCCATGTTTCCACACCTATACAGCCTTTACTGAAACATTAAGCAATTAGAGATATCAAATGGCAGTACAATACAATATGTACTTTCACGGTGAATAGGTATCTGTCCTCTTTATATAATAAAATGACGCTCTGGCAAGGTTTTCCCTATGACGTAATGCTGAATTAATAGTCAGGCCAGACAATATGGGCTAATATGGGTTTATACTGCCCTCTTGAGGTAAGACATATGCACTGTGCAAAGGACAGGCAGTTCCTTTTCTCGGCAGCGGATGGAACACCTGCAGGCCCCGGGAGGGCTGCAATGTATGCCGTGTGACTCAGCCCTGCACCTGAGGGCGTCACTGCCTCTGCAAATGTTCAGCCAAGTGCTTCACGGCCTGTCATAAGGTCAGGACCTGGGTTATTCTCTTTGTAGAGTAAAATTGCATTGCACTTTATGACCTTAATTCACTATTGCCGTCGTTAAGGAATTGTTTTCACAGCACACTTAATACAAAGAAACGCTATATGGTAGCTAGCTGGCCTGTACAATCTTGACAATGATTCCTCACAGCTTGGTAACGTCATTGCTTGCACGAGCCACAGATGCGACGACAACGTCCGGATTCGTTCCTTGGTAACTCAGCTTTAGCAAACCGTCATCTTTTTATAATCGAAGTTACCTAACAGTATTTTACTTTGATGGACAGCGCGGAAAGACCTCGCTGTTGCGAAAGATACAGCGTTACCTGTTTGTTGTTGTCCTTCCTAAGATGTCGCAACAAAATGCCCCCACTTAGTTGATTCTGCGTTATTATGTAACTTGCGTGTCGTAGGTGTCTTTTATAGTCGCAGTTTAATGTGCACAAATAAGAAAATAATGGGACAGTAACTGGACTTTATACACTTCGGTCTTTGCAGTTGAAAAAACATTACGTATCTTTCCGATTTAGGTCGACTGTCCTGTAAACTTTGCGCTTTCAGAAACCGACCGTTTGCAAAATGTATGTGAAAGCCGCATTTAGCTTAATTTGACAAAGGAGAAAACGGGTGGAGCAGGGAGGGGACAGTCCGATTTGTTAAGCAACAGTGGTAAGTCCCTTTAGGCGGTGGAACCCAGCCCTGGTTCACACTAGATCACACATTAGACGTTGACTAACCACTTAAAGGTAATTTAAGGTATTTAACTGTTTCAGCGAATAAATAAGGCTGTATAAATGGCATTTATTAAAAATGTAAGTTGCCTGGGATAAGGGAGTCTCCTAAGCAAACAACACCATTCTCATGCAGTAGGTATTGTTTTTGGTGAAGTGTTGTCTGTGTGGAGTGTCATTTCTGCATTGACCAGATTTTCTGCTGTTACTGTGGCACTTGCCGCCTGGAAGATGCGGTAATCTAAGGCACATGTCCTTGTGGTCCAAAGGATGCGACATAGTGAGGCTTACTGCATGTAAAGATGCATGTAATGTAATGTACTGAAGCTCTGTCTCTGTGTCACTCACCAAGAGCCATGACCATTCTGGAGTTTGGAGGAGTCAAGCACTGCCTGAGCAGTGCACTTGCCTGCGTGTGTGTGTGTGTGTATGTGTGTATGTGTGTATGCATGTATGCATTTGTGTTTGTGTCTATTCTCTCCTGTATGATGTAGTTGCCACCCTGTGTTGATACTGAGATGAATTGGATCAGCGCTGTTCCTAAGATCAGAGAAAATGATCTAATGCCAATTCTGTATGAAAACAAGGCAAAGCAGGGATTTTTCCCCCAATTCACCTCAGAGAAGCTTCATTAGCAGGGATGATTTTGGCTGAAGGATTTTGAAATAATAATTGAGTGTGATTAAAGTTGGCAGCATTTTTATGACTTTTTGGGCCTGTACAAGCCTCCTGTAACTCTTCTTACTTTTCATCCGTCCATGGTACAGACAGAATCTTGGTGTTGCTACAACCTGTATTGTGTGTTATATGGATTATATCTCAATTCTCTATGACATTTTTTACACAATAATGTATGAATTATGGAAAGTATAAAAATGAAAATTTCAAATGTACAATTTTAAATATATCTTACTTTTTAATATGATGGTGTACACACTGTATTGTAAGAGCACTCACAATTACACAGTGGGGTTTCTATTACATTTTAAGTTATGGACAAAAGGCTGACTTTAATCACACTTTTTTCAATATTTTTGATACAAATATTGAATGTATGTCAAAAATTCTTCCTTGTGAGGAAAATTCTGAAAAATAAATTTTAGGAAAATGTGAGCCACCATGGTTATTTTTGCCTTGTTTTCTCACAGAACATCCCAATCCAGTTTCTGTGTGGTGTTCAGGGATTCAGGAGGATTAGCACAGCAAAGCTGCAGATGCTGAACTACCTCTGAGCTGTTAGGCAAATGACATCATCTGCCAGTCACGGCTTGATGATGTCATAATGATTCACTGTTTATCCCAACTTAGTACTTCACCAAAGCTGAGTGTGACTAGACAGTCAAAGCACCACTCTGCACCACGATAAACTTCTCAACCTGTCACCGTTAGACTTCACCAAACAGCAAATGTTCTCAGTGAGCAGACAAGTAGAGCAAAATGCTCAGTTAGCAAATGTCCACAAGCATTTAAAACAAGTACCCTATGTTATAAACTTTGTGTTAATCATGAAGGTGCAGAGTTTGAGTGATGAATTCAGTGTTGATCGCACCAGAGTATCACTTGAATGCTTTGCATTTAAAAAGGTTTGAATTAGCTGCAGGCCTTTGACTGTATGCAAAGCTCATTCTAACTGTGATGGAAACAAAATATTGATTTGCATCCCCTCATTTTTGTTAAATTGAGAAAGAGGCACAGGGCCTTTTCCATTATCTTCATGTCCAAATACAGGTTATGCAGTTGTTAAACTCGAGTAAATCCCGAAAAGTTGCTGATTCGATTCCCTGCAGGGGCACTGCTGTTGTACCCTTTGGCAAGGTAATTTACCTACAATTGACTCAGTAAATAGCCAGCTGTACAAATGGATAAAATTGTAACACACTATGTACGTCACTCTGAATAAGAGCATCTGCTAAATGTCAATGATGTGATGTAATAATGGAAAAACTGCCTGTAACCTATTAATCACTCTGGGGCTCAGCTTTAACGACACGCTCGGGAGTTAAGTCTTACAACCTTCAAACTGATGTCAGATGAAAAATACAATCTGTAAAATAGTATATACTATAGTGTATGTAATATATATTATAATATATAAATCGAATTTATTATAGTATATATAG
This sequence comes from Megalops cyprinoides, assembly GCF_013368585.1. NCBI lineage: Eukaryota > Metazoa > Chordata > Actinopteri > Elopiformes > Megalopidae > Megalops > Megalops cyprinoides. The sequence goes on from NC_050594.1 coordinate 10,225,747, forward strand.
TAAATGCTTTTTTTGGAGAACAGCCCTCAGTACCCCTTACACCCAGCTGACCTCAGTGCAGGTGCAGCCTGTCACATTCCTCTTTAAATCCCTGCAGTGCAACGTGAAAAGGAATCACAGCTCATTTAGCACCACACAGTGTTTTTACACACTGGATGTAATGAGGGTTTCGAGAGCCGGTGACAATGGGGGAAAAGCGCAAAGTATCCAGAATCACTGAGTGCCCGTCCCCCTTCTCCCCCCCAAAAAAATCAGATTTATTTATTCACATTTGTTCCCACAAGGTAGTTCATTTCGATAAGCTTCAGACTGAAAGCATGAGGAGTTTAAAGACGCTGGATGTTTAGCAGAATTTTGGAAGTGACAAACACATTAGGTCTGTGTTGCCCTGAGGGTAAAGGGTTTGGCTCCAGTTCAAGTGAAACTGCTCAGTTTTGCACAGTCTGTCAACTTGCCATAGGTGAGGTATTTGCCCTGACATTTACCTTCAAGTCTAAGGGTTTCATTTCCATTCTGGGTTAAGAAACACACTGGTCTTATCAAAGCCTGTTACTGCAGAACTTACCCTGTTTCAACCATTTTTGACCTTTAACCTTTAAAATAATGAATAATTTTGCATGTAAATCGTGCATTGGGTTAGATTCAGGTCATTTAGGATTTAGGATCAAATTTAGGTGCCTCTTTATGTTAGACTTGGCGCTAAGTGACCCATTGAAAATATGAACTTTGCCATGTGTTAGTGGCATTCTGATAATTATGGGGTGTGAACTACAACCTGGAGAATACCATTGGATACTCCAGATTCCTCTGCATTTGTTTTCTGAAGAAAAATGGCAAATGGGGAGATGGCATGACGCAACTGCATTCCCTGTAAATGCGTGTTCAAGGTGAAAAAAACGCAAGAAACCGGTCTTTTGTTTTTGATACGGAGGCCAAGAACCTGTTGGCCCCTCGCGGAGTGGTTAACTGTTTCCTCTGAGGCATTGCCATATCTTTTCGGTGGGAAAAAGGAATACAGGTGGAGTTTTGGGAGGGGGCTGTTTCTTCCAGGGATTTCTTAAGATCTCTCTCAGGAATCGTGGGAAAAAATCCCGGCGGAGCTGACAGGCCCAAACGGGATCTGTTCGACATCGCTCGATATCTGATCGCGGAGAGACGCGTAACGCCTGCACCTCCCTCTCTGCCAGAACCAATGTGCTTCTGTTATCCTGTGGGATGATCACACACCAGCCCTCATAACAGTCCTTTAAGACGTCCCTTTTACCACCCTGTCCTCTTGACAGTTTCAGTCTTCGCCGCACCTCACCCTGTCGTGGGGTTAGGAGGGTGAATTGAAGGATAGATCGTTTTCGGAGTGGCACTCTGGATCGTAGGGGGGTTTGGCCAGGACCCAAGTGAAACTGTCGCTTGTTCCTACATGCCCGGTAACATCCTGCCTGGATCAGCGCGGGCTTGTTCTGCTGCTCGTGGCGGTGCTCAGGGATTTGGTGTGGATCAGCGCCCATGGTGTCTGTGATTTCGGGGGATTAATGTGGACGCTGTAGTGCCCGAAAGCTCGTCTCCTCACTTAGATTGCAGGGTGATGAGTTAATGGGCTCCTGTTGGGTTCCAATTCCTGTGCTCCTGTGTCCTCATCACATTTGCTCAGCTTTGGGTCGAACATGTGGAGTGATGTGCATGTGTGTGCATGTTTGTGTATGTGTGCGTTTGTGTTTGTATTTCTGAATGTATGTGTGTGTGTGTCTGCATGCGCGCGTGTGTGCTTGTGTGTGTGTGTGTGTGCTTGTGTGTGTGAAATCTCAGCAAAACCAGTCTGAGCTGTAAAAGAGGTCGGACTGGGTGAAGCAGAGGAGCGTGTCCATGTGTACTCCCACTCACCTCACACTCCTCTAACGGTAGGAAGTCCATGAATCACAGCATCCCCTAGCACCAGGAAACGACGGTTTTAAACCTGTGCCTCTCAGTCTGCTCCTCACCTGCACCTCCTCACATACAACCTGTACCTCACCTCTCACTTCCTCAGATACAGCCTGCTCATCCACCTGTCACCTCCTCAGGTACAGCCTGCATCTCCACCTCTCACCTCCTCAGATAGAGCCTGCTCCACCTGTCACCTCCTCGGGTACAGCCTGCTCCTCCACCTGTCACCTCCTCAGGTACAGCCTGCTCCTCCACCTCTCACCTCCTCAGATACAGCCTGCATCTCCACCTCTCACCTCCTCAGATACAGCCTGCATCTCCACCACTCACCTCCTCAGATAGAGCCTGCATCTCCACCTCTCACATCCTCAGATACAGCCTGCATCTCCATCTTTCACCCCCCCCCCGTTACAGGCTATGCCATGAGCAGTACTTCAGTCCCCCATGTCTTTGCCATATGTACCATAACCTCCATCAGCACAGCACTGTGCGCTTCTGAATTCACTACAAAAGTCTCCTCTTCTGCAGTGTTGGGTGCACAACAGCGTGACCCGGTGCGGATAGCTTTGCACTTTGTCTCCGCTGATGGAGACTAATGCAGAGAATCATGATGTCTGATTGAAAGAGTGCTTTTCTCATGGGAAATTGGAAAGCTGTTAGCGAAAATGGTTTTGCTGTTTTACGGTGAAACCACCAATCCACATATTGTGCCTCTGTGATCCAGTTAGTCTGGTTTGCAGAGAAGCGCATTTGAATTCATACTGAATTCAGCCCACAGCTAGTCAAAACGAAGGCAAAACAGGAGGATTTGCAAAAATGTGTAAAATGAGTCGGCTTTAATGCGCAGTGAGTCCTAAGGTCACAAGGCTATCTGCCCTCTGCTGCACATGAAAAACGCTTTTGAGGCTTCCGCACAGAACCGAAAATAAGCAAAGGATTTAATGTCATTGGCATCCATCATGGCCCTTGATGGGAAAAAAAAGATAACGCGTAAAGAGAAAACTCTTGTTAACTCGTTATTTGTGTCCAAGTTCAAGCGGCATGCATTTGCAGTCATTTCCAGGTGGGTCAGAGGTGCCGTTCTCACCTCCGTAAACATGCGTTGGTGGACCTATCTGCGCGCGCTGGGATGTGTGCCAGCGTGTCACAGAATTTTCTGATAAGGTCAGAACGGGTTGGCGGGTGCTGGGTGGGGGCGGGGACGAGGAGGAAGAGGAGAAGGAGGAGGAAGAGACTGGCAACACAGCACAGACACAAATAAATAGCACAACAAGGACACTGAAGACGAACTGAACAAATCAGCCCAGAAAATTCATCCATTTCAACCATTGTAACCCATTAGTCATTAGCTGCTGTAAATTTAAATGAGCTACAACATAAGACTATATCTTTTTGCTGATGTCAAACAAACAGGGGTCTGTGAATCACTACCCACTTCCACCACAGACTAACAACCGATCTGTTCAAGTTGCATCTTGGTTCAACTTACTTCACAATCTAGCAATTTATACTATGTCCTCAAAGGTATTTGCACTATATTCTGAAACTCCCTCTGACCACCTACTGTGCCACTTAGCAGAATGCGATATGTTATGCAATGACTCCTAATATTGGATGCAGCAATGATTATTTGGTATCATCTTTGCTCTTAGCCTAACCATTTAGTATGCACTTTTGTAAGCCACTCTGGATAAGAGCCTACTAAATGACTACATATGAATCCAATATGTATGATGGAGCTCTGGATCTGTAATACATGGATCTGTAAATGAGCATAATCCAATTTGTGTGCAATTAAAGAAACAAGGTTACATTGGTGTTTTTTAAAATGGGTGCCATTGGCGAATCTGAAGCAGATAACAGGGAATGTTCATCCTCTGAATGGACCCCTAGAGGCCATACTGTAAACTAGATCACTGTCATAAACAATGGAGAGATAGTCATCTGGGCCAGGCTATATATCACCAAGTGAGCATGCCTCGGTCTTACTGTTGGTGTCCATTACTCCAAAATACGAGCGAGGAAGTAGTGTCACAACGCAAACATAAGAGTTTGCTTGCAGTAGTGAACAGCTGTGGCAGGTATTCTTTTGTGGTTCATTGCCACATGAAGCTCCACATGACGGTGACTGTCACACGTCACACTTACGCCACCTGAATCAGATGACGTTTGGGTAAATTCGCTCTTGAGAATTAGAGCATCCGAGGGCATGTGGGCCATGTGGTTTCATGTTTGAGCGTGGCCTACGGCTGGAACATGCCCCTCTGCTACAAGCGGCTCTGCAGGAACTGTAGACCGGACTGCGTGCCTCTTTGTCTCATGAATCGTGACCCTATTCTGGTGGGTGATGCATGCTTTGTGGTGGAAACAGAGGAGGTGTAATGTTGCAGATAGGGCCTGGTGATAGACATCAAGAGTATTTTATTACTTAGTTTTTGCAGTGATGCATGTTTTTGTCAGCGTCTCAGTGTGTGAATGAAGAGAGGGTTACAGTAATGTGATGTTCCTGCCAAAGAAAGACATGTCCAAAAAAGGAAACCCCACCACCACCCACCACAAACTATCCTGCCCTCTGACATGACATCCCTCAAGCCTCTGTAAATTCAGATTTAGGTTATTGAGATTTTGTTGATGATTCTGGGGGATGATTACTGCGTTCTTTGGCATGGACCTTACCTTATATTCCTGAGAAAAGCAGTCCAGGCTGGTAAAGGTGTATTTCATTGGTCAGGTTGCAATTGGTGGAGGGCTTGTGGGTTAAGGGGATTTAGTTGTAGTTAATTTTAGGCCTGTTGCAACCACATAAATACAGTGGTCCTTGCATTATGAACCTATACAGTGCCAATGATACATGCTCTGTAATTCTTGCCTTGGCATAACAAAAGATTAGTATTTTTGATGTAAAATACAACATAAATGTCATTCTTACTATATGATTTGAAACATCACTTCTGAGTTGTGAGCAAAATGTCACATGGTTCCTCACTTCATTTTTCTGTAACCTGATTCATTTCTGTTCATTTCCTGTCACACGATTTATTTCCCAGCTTTTCCTGCCATATGGTTCTCTGCCACTCTGTTCTGTGTTTGTGTGGACACCTCTAAGTCAGCGATGAAAAGGTAGTGTTTGTTGTAATAGGTTGGTGTAAGCAAGATCATCCTGGGGATTTGCAAGAAAGTGCTGTTACCCTTTGTAAATAGGTCACCGTGAATCAACCACTAGTCCAACTATTGAGATGGTCAAATAGTTTTGCATACACAAAGAATTTGTTTACCTCAAAGTGCCTCTGGTTAAGTGGCCAACAGGATTAGGAACACTGAGATGAGCTAGGTAAGAGGTCAGTGGCTTCATTTGAATGTTTCTTTTGAAGAGTTCATACTGAAGAACCATCAATTTACAGACTTCAACCAACTGGAGTGTTTCTTGAGGGCTAGATTTGTGATGCAAATTCAGCCTATATTTGTGTAGAATTTGTTTATCATTAGAGATTTTTCCACATATTGAGCAACATTAAAACACCTTTAGTATGTGATGTGACTGTGTCTGTGTGTGTGTGTGTCCATCGTTGTTGTGATGGATTGTTGTGCTCTGGAATGTTGTGGGTTCTGTTTGCCAGCATTCCAGAACATGGAAGGAACTAACCCTCCACCTAAAATATCCAAAATGGCTTTGAGTTGTTTTTGCCACACTTTAGAAATCTGCAAGCATCAATAAACCCGCAGAGCCGCGGTGGGCATGGTTTGAAGTCGGTCATTGAAAGGGGCCGCATTGATATATCAGGTTCTTTCGACTTGCATGGTTTTCCCTGAGAAGGGTGAGGAGGCATCACAAGACTAGAGCATGATGACGTGCGGTATTTTTAACAAGGAAGCTATCCTTAAGCGTAAAAAAAACTCAACTTGGTATTTGAGTGAAGGCAGATAAACTTTGTGCTCTCCCAATACACCTGTTCTTTTGTGTACATACAACACTGGCTTAGATTACAGTTGATTAGCAGATATATATAGATGTACATGTGTGCATTACACAAAAGAGAAATCAAAAGAGTACATATAAGTGTCCTGGGTTTTTAGTCTGTCTGCTACAGTATATGTTGACACATTTACATGTTGTCCTGTTGATAGTCATCTCTGCTTTTTCAAAATAAGTCCTAAGCTTTCCTTCGCTTTTGTTGTGTGCATATGTGACCAAAATAAATACACACTTGTTGCAGGTCTTATCTTAAGTAGATACAGGATTATTTTTAGGAAAAAAAGAGAAGAATATCCATACCAGTCAGTTTTGTCCCTGACACTGCGTTGATTTCAAGGCTATAGGTCAAACATTGTGTCAGACTGAAGTCCTAATGTGGATATATTACTGAATGAGGGTCACGTAATTGTGTTATGGGGTTTGAAACTGTAACCTAGTGATTAGCTCAAAAGAAATGCCTGTATGGAGTGGCGGGTTTTAACCGGCTTTGTGGTTTCACCCACAGTTGGACTCTTCCCTTCTGAAGAAAGGCTGCAGTTCACAGGTAACTGGAATGTAAATAATGAGCAGCAATGTGCCATCCAGCAGCTTAGGGAGCTCGCTGGCCTGAATCCTCAGCTGTGCTGCTGCTTTGAACACTTGTGCATGGAGCTGCCTCAGTGACATCTAGCAATACTAATGGATAATATGACAAACGAAGGCTAATTTATGTAATTTACATTTACATTTACATTTAGTCATTGGGCAGGTGCTTTTATTCAAAGTGACTTACAAGTGAGGCAGAGTGCAGCACAAGCAAAAAACCATCAAGAGTCAACAATATTAGAAGCACTGCATGACCAGGTTACAATGGTTAACCAGACAAGGTATAAGCTAGCTGATAGAGATAACAAGTGCATTAAACCATTAGATTACATTTCCTTTTTTCATAGGGAAACAGTTTTGAGGCATGAGAAATTCACCATGGACTTGGGCATCTGATAAGGAGCTTTGGTGACCTATGCGTAACAGGTGATTGGAACACAGGTGTTTCCTCTGAGCACCACCTGAGCCCTACAGCCCAACACGTCCCATGCTGGAATCTGGGCTGTGTCATAGCTGAGGTTGGTCCACAGAGGCAGAGCACAGCAGGCCTTAGTCTGCTTGAGGAGGCTGAGGTTGCTTCAGCCAGCGTTTCTCTTCACACTGCTCAGCAGCCTGCACGGCCAAATTATCAGTGAGAGACGTGTCTGTCCTTCGATCACTGATCACTCACCTGCAGCGCACTGTGGGACTTGTAGTGTGAGAGATATCTGTCAGCTACAGGCAGGTGTGTGGGAGGACAGCAGTCATCATGTTTCCGCGGTCTTGCTCTAGTGTAGAGGGTGGCAAGGAGGAAGAGAAAAAATATATGATGGGAGTTCTAGTTCAAGGGGGTGGTAGCAGGTGAGTGCCATGTGTTTAGCCATGAGGATGATGGGAAATGAAGTTCACAGCACTGTACCTTCCAGACCTTGTTTAAGATGCTCTGGACTCCACCTCCTGTGCCATGCCATTTGAACACACTCCTGGTGACTTTTCCTCAGTGTTGTTTCCACCAACACACTTTCTGCCTAAGGTCTTGTCATCCTTATTCACAGGGAAATGTCAGTTGCCTTGCGGTATCATGGTAGGTTTGTCCTGTATCAGCCCACGCCGCTAACAGTCTCAGAAAGCATCTTTATTTTTTATTTTTTTAATGAGGGCGAGGCATAGGGCACGCTAAAACAGGTCATCTTTGCCCTGCCATACCTGCACAAACATTGTCTCTGAGTGGTTCACCATGCAGTATGTTTTGTTTAGGAACAATTATGTTGAGTTTGCTTAGCAGACGCCCTCATCCGGGAGTCAGGACAGAATATCACAGGATTTAGCACGTTTACAGTATGGGTACCTCATTTGGATAAATAGACATCAACTGCAAATGTCCAAACACTGCTGTTGACTTTGGGCTGATTATATATTTGACCTACAAAAACCAGAGGTTTGATATCTTTTTTGATATTCTCATACTTTTTCTTGAAAAGCACCTGTGAGAGATTTTAACCTATTTTGAAGGGTTCCGGACAATGGTCCTGAAGTGGCATGCAGATTCATAAGAAGGTTACACTGCCTACCACAAAACCAAAGGCTGATTCCAGAAACCAAGCCCTGGCTGGCTACAGAGCCAACAGTTTATCTAACCACCGGTTCATTGCTCAAGACATTCTAACGTTAAGTTAACATTTTCCCCAGAGACCTATAGGGTTCATTGAAGAAAAAAAGTTTTCCTCAAAAACCTGTATTCTTTGTATTATCAAATCAGAAATTGTAAAGAGATGAGTTTTTCTGCTGTGTAAAAGAGAGAAGAGTTGCTTCAGCTCCTCTCTCTCTGTATATGTGCCTGTCTTTGACCACAGTGCCAGAGAGACCGCAGGCTCTGTTTGTAGCCATGTTCTATACACAAACTGCAGGTAATGGTGAGCCGGCAGAAAACATGTTTCAGCCAGCAGTCTGCCACAAAAACGACATGTATAGACAAGACCTGGAAAAAACGAAAGTGTGTGCACATTTGTGTGTGTGTGTGTGTGTGTGTGTGTGTGTGTGTGTGTGTGCGAGTGCGTGCGTGAGCGTGTGCGTGTTTGCATACGTATGCACAAGTGTGTTTGTGTGTGGATGTGTTTATGTGTGCTTCTGTCCTTTTTTGTGCCTGTATTAAAATTATCCAAAACCACAGAGCAACGGCAATAGTTCTAATCTTCTGTTATGTGGTCTGCTTAACCAAGAGGAGGTGAAAACCTGCAGACAGATGTTTAACCAGCCTCACAGTTCTGAATGTTACTCCCTGGTTTTACTGAATGTTTTGCAGAAAGAGCTGTGAGACTGTTCTGTTCAGACGTATTGTCCTCCCACAGTGCTGCTGTTCTCTGTGGTGGTGGTGAGAGGATTATGGTGCAGAATGCAGAAATGGTATCTGACAGAAGTGACAGCAGTTTAGATTTAACTGTTTTGGGTTTTTATGCAGAGGCCCGTGAGCCAAATTCTGGCTCTGTGTTAAATTCAAATTGCAATTTAGCTTCATTGCCATGACTTCCCAATGTAGGTTATTGTCAGTAGTGTTCTCAGGGGTCCTCCTCTCTCTGCCTTTCTTCTGTATCCGTATCCCACTTTTCCCCTGGGACATTCCCTGCCCACAAACACAGACACGGACATACACACATACACACGCTCTCCGACACACTTAAACATAGGAACACAAAGACTCTAACGCGAGTACACAGACACACTTACACAGACTCTGACACAGATACACAGACACACATACGCATTCGGAAACATGCACCATTGAAGGATGAAGGAGAACACGTTCAGCCATGTATGACACAAGCACAGCAGGCACCTGTTTGAAGCTCCCAGATCCTATAGTGACTGGAAGGAGCGCTGATCTGGCTGGCTCGGGCCCGGGATCCATGCGGGCCTGCCCTGCTCTCTCCCTGGGAGTGTTTGCACTGTAAGCAGAGAGAGGACCAGATAACATCTCCCCATCACAGCGCTGCTTCCAAACACCTCCACTCACAGCACTCCTCTCCCTGGCTCACCCTGTTTATCTGGCTCCACCTCTGATCCCTGAATCCATGATATGCCAGGCCCCCTCCGGTGAATTTTGCAGAAACACTGTGTTCTCTACCAGGGCTGCACAGAAACTGAAGTGTGAGCTGATATGGGATTCTGCATTACTGTACATCTCTTTAGTGTGGTGACAAAAGAAAGCACAGTTCGAGTGTCGAGTGGCCCTGCTGACACTGCGGCCCTCCAGGAATAGGGCTAAAGTAGCTCTGCTGATACTGCAGCCCTCCAGGGCCAGGGTTGAGTAGCCCTACAGACATTGAGGCCCTCCAGGGCCAGAGTAGTCTTTCAAACACAGTGGCCCTGTAAGACTAGGGTTGAGAATAGGGCTGAGTAAACCTGGTCCAGAATTTGGCCCTCCAGGTCCAGGGTTGATGCGACATGCAGAATTGTGGCCTGTAAGGAACACAGCGCCCCCTGCAGAATGAGTTTGTATTTCCTGGAAGTCATTCAGAATTAACCGTGGGGTGCGAGAGCACCCAATTACGACACACAGCCAGCAGAGTCTGTTTCCATCAGACCTGTACTGTGGGGCCCACTGGTCACATGACACACAGGATGGGAACTGTGACAGAAGTGTTATGTGTATAATGTTAGTAATATTATACGTATTATGTGTTAGTGCCAGGGGAGACACCTCTGGCTTCAAATTATCTCATTTTTAAGTGTTATTGTCCAACAAATGTATTCACACATTCAAAATAAGAATTAATCCCCCTGTCAGAATTTGTTAGGGGAAAACTGAAAATGTCCATCTGTAGAAAAATATAAACTTTTCATCTTTTCATTCCCTGGTGTGATGTGCTGGTTTACTCAGTACTCAGTGGAGTACTTCCCTTTCAGAGGAAGAGGGTAGCAGTGAAGGGATAGTCAGTAAACACCTTTAGAGGAGGGTTTTTTCCAAATAGGACTTAAGAACTGAGGACAAGGATGCTGTCAAATGTTTATTTAACAATGGGCGCAACCGCAGGAGTTTGGTGACAGAAAACGGTTTAGGATAAAAACCACCCCCCCCCCCTCTTTTCCTCTCTCTCTTTCTGTATCTGTTTCTCCAGGCTATGAGACGCACAGCAGACCCCCAGTGAGGCATCACAGGTAGGCGCGTTTCAGCAGGTCTGAGACGGGGCCCCCATTTGCATCTCATTTACATGGTTCCCCCGTTGTGTTTGTAGTATTTTGGAGGGCGCTGAGCGCAGGTGAGGGAAACCGTCAGGTATTGCAGTACAGAACGGAGGTGGGGAGGGGGCGGGTTGGGGGGCTGTGGCGGGTGAGGGGCGAGAGGCAAGAGAGACAGAGCAGGAGAAAACGTTTTCCCACACCAAACAGATGGTTCCCATAAAACAAACAGACAGTCCAAACAGATAGCGATCATGCAGCGCTGGGAAGCATTAACCGTTTAGTGGGAGAGGGCAGCATCAGTTTCAGAGCTGGTCAGGGTAGAAGTGTCTGTCAATCACCAGAGCTGGTCCTCATGCTCCTGCCCCCCCCCCCCCCCCCCAACCCACACACACTCTCCTACAAAAACCATCTCCAGGAAACATCCTGTCCCCCAACTCCCTCCAATGCGAGGCCATTGCATCGGCATTTCACCATGGATGTTTTTACTTTAGAAACCCAGCTTTTAAGTGCTTTTAGATTTTTAAGAAGTATGATGGTGTAACTGCATGAATGTACGTGTGCACTGTCATTTCTAAGTTAACTTGACAACGCGGATTCATGTGTAGAGAGTGGCTGTATCCTGTGGACTGCTTTCAGGTTAATGCCATTTGCTGCTGTTTGTTGTTCAGAGTGAAAAGCAAGTCCAGGCAAAGCACCGCATTGTCTCTAATGACAGGTCCTACGCCGCAACCTCAGAGACACTGCCAAAGGTTTAGTCAACATTTAGTCAACGAGAATCAAACGATCCAGGCTGTGGTTGTCAGGAAGTCACAGAACTGTACCAGTTAGGCTCTGGGAAGTGCTATGAAACTGTGGAACTGTGAAGCTGTGGCAGTCGGTACGCTGGGAGAGAGACCTTGATGTTTTTCCAGGTAAGCAGTAAATCAGAAGAAGGCTCTAGTATGGAGTCACCCAGAAGCTCACAGAGCAGGACAACAAGTCTTTCCTGAAAGCTGCAGCATGGTCGCCACCACAGAGTGGCCTTTTCTCTCTTGGGAAGGTGTTGACAAACACTCCCATCTGATCTCTCCCAGCACTACTCAGTTTTAGTACATGATCACCCGAACCACTGATCTAAAGCAATTTCTTATGTCTTAAACTCTCCAAAAATGTCACAGGTAGCTTGTACCTTGTCTAGCCAACTATCGACACTTGGTCATTCAGCACTTCTATTATTGTGAGTCCTTGTATGGCTGTTGCCTATGTTGTACTCTGCCTCAGTTGCAAGTCACTTTAGATAAAAGTGTCCGCCAAATGAATAAATGTAAATGTAAACATGATGATGTATCTTCTCTTTTCTGTTAAGTGCAGGTACTGTATTCACACTGTAGACAACCCTCCGAGGCTTTAGGATCACACCAGCTCATGATTCCTCACAGCAGAATGTAGGGTGAAATGAAAGTCTTTGGGAGTAGGTGTAAGGAGCTCATATCTGTTTTAGTATTAGCCTCTCTGGCAAACATGACTGTCTCTCTGCTCCAGGCTCCACATCCAATATTTGTGTGCCTGACTCCTTTATGCGCCTGTATTGAAGTTGGGTGTTGGTTCAGCTATTTTGCTCTGAGCAAGTTACCTTCAAAAAAAAAACGCGCCAACATTTTTTTTTTATTTGTGTTTTCGGTTCCTTCTGTTGTTGTCATCTTTGTGTGCTGTTCCTTGAACTACTGTCACGAGTGAGAGGAATGTGGCTTCCGCTCCATGCCTCTTTCTGTCGTTCTCCCTCACCAGTGGCCTCATCAGCCTCACAGCCACCTGGTGCAATCTGTTAAGTAAGCATGTATCACAGAGAGGGGCATAGCTTTTCAATCTCTTGTCCCTTTGTATTGAGAAACACTGTCCTGTGTTTTGTTTGAGTGATTTTGATTATTTTGCTGTTAAGCGCATACATTATCTCAGCTTAGAGCGCAGTTGTTGTTGTTACCAGGCTTAGCACACAGATGGCAAGCAATGCTGCCTAATTGTAGCTGAACTCCATATCCAGACATTACAACTGAGCCCCTCCCTTTCTTACAAAAACTGTTGAGAAGTGTCAGTTCATTTTACATTTTGTATTATGACATCACTACCATAGAGAATCTGCTATTGCCTAAGCTGACCACTTTGTAGACTTCATGGGTAAGCTGTACTAGCAAAGGTCTTCTCCTGCGTGAGTTAATGCCCTACAACCTAATCCTTCCCTAGGCAGACCAGAGACACAGAATCTTCTGTCTATTTTCCAGCACACAAGAGACAGCAGACTGACAGCTCTTGTGTGTGGCTTTTTCTTTGCCCATGTGAGTTTTTTAGAGACAAATTCCTCGTTTTGTGCTTTATCATCATTAGTATCAATTTGCTTGGCTGCCAGCCTACTTTAGTGTGACTGACACATTCTTCTTTTGATTTTTTTGGTTATTTGCTAATGCAATTCAGGTGACATGTCTTGCTAAAAGGAAGTGCCCCACCTTGGAATCTACTGTGTGGCCTGATCACAAGCTAAACTCCCTAAGAACTGCTCCACACAGTCTTCCTCTGTACAGGAGGTATGAAACAGGATAATGCAGGATGCTTAGGTAGTGATAACAGAGAGCCATCTTGTTTTATCATCCAAATGGTTCATACTAGTCAGTGATTGACAGCATGTGATATCTCCAACCGTTATGGGATTCATAAAGCCTCCCTCCCCAGCTGTGGGTATACTTTTACTCAGCAGGAATCCGGTCTCTGAGCACAAACATCAACAAGCACCTACAGTACAACCAACAGGTGTCCCTCCATTGGGATGAGTAAGCAATAACCACCCAGGACATTAAAGCCGAGGAGTATTTGTTTGGTACTCTGGATGCATTTGGAAGTTTGCTGATTTCATATTCTGATATATGCCTGACCGAATGTCAGTGGTCGAGGTCTGCTTTGTGTTCCTTCCTCTGAACTGTGTGACACCGCACTCTTGTACGAGACACATGCAGTCAGAGTTATAGGTTACTTCAGGACCGATAAAGGCCTCACACCTGAGGGAGGTAGAGCCCCAGGAAAAAAAAAAACGGTCTTTAGGAAAATTCATCTGGGACTAAACTGAGCCTAAGTGACTCACTCAAGTAACACGCTTGTTCAGAGCACAGGCTTAGCCGTGGTTCAAGACCAGCTATGTAATCTGCCTATAATGACCTGTAGGCTGTGAGGGGAACAAATTGGCTTTGTTCTGTCAGGTTAGGGGTGGCCATGTTGGCCAGGATTCCCTTCCACATCCTACTGTATGACTCATTTGAGTGCGTGTGAGCTGCTCAGATGTTGTCAGGGACCTATGCACATCCTCCATTTAGTAGTAGTAGTGCTGTAGTGCTCAGAGCAGTTCAGAGGATTGTATTTTCTTCCATTCAGCACACCTGTGTGAATGCAGAGGATGTAGTGGTGAGACTCTCCTGGTTTGCAATTTTGATTTCAGGGAGAGTTGCAGAGACAGGAGAGGCTAATTAATTTTTAGTTAATGTGTGTGCGTTTAAAAAAAGAGCCATAACAACCAAAACAAATTTACAGAAGCACATAGATTTCTCAGTCCCATTCCCGTAGACGTCTTTGTTGCTTTTTCTTCCAGCTGAGCACATTAATTATAGTTTGTTTGTAGTGTTAAGTGAGTACTGGTCCAGACATACTTACTTTAAGGTTCTGTGAGAGTCATATTGACAGAGATGTTAACAAGCCAGTTATTCTGCTTGACAGAGTAGTTTTGGACTAAATTCAGTATTAAGGCTTAGTCTAATATTAGTTGTTCAGTTATATGAGTATATGTCTCAGTATATGGTCTGTCACAATTCATTGTTCATCACAGCCAATTAATTTGCATGAACAGATCTGAAGATAAACTTTGCCTGTAAAAGAAACCAAATGCCTGCAGGTGACTGAAGTTCCCCTGTTGCACCGGAACTAAAGTGTAGAACTTTAATTGGCATGTTGCATTGTCCAGTGCTTCCAGAACGTTCTGCGTGTTTCTTATGTTCTGTGCTGTGTAAATTAGTTTCGCTGCCCCTTCCCATGGCTCTGTCATGTATGGGCTTGGCAGCGACCAACCCCTCCAAACCCCCCACTCCAGTTTGCCTTATCATTTCTTGCTTTGTTTGGCTGTGAGTGGGCACAACTGGCACAACCAATTGCCTTTTTATATATATATTTTTTTGTTTAATGTAAGCAAGAGTTTCGTAATTGTAACTCAGTTCACACATTGAGTGATTCCATTGTTGGGCAAGTTTCAACATTCATCCATCTTCTCAGTTTCCTCCATGCAAATTCTTGTCCTTGAGTTGCTTGAGGCCCTCTGAGGCCCCTGGGAGGCTTGTAGGAAGCATGTTCTGCATTAATTGCAACTGGAATGCCTGGTCATTTCACTGACTTTGATGTGGAAGGATTGCAATTCCAGACATTACTAGTTGATCAGGATGTTTTTCTTTAATGTGCTACTGTCTTTCTTTGATGTGCTACTGTGCTACTGAGCAGGACAGGCAAACTGATATATTTGCTTATGCCACATCAATTGAAAATAATCTCTTGTAGTGGCCAGATGTCAGGCATTGTTCACCTAAATGTTCTAAACTATTTTCAGCTACTGGTGAGGCAGTGCTAAGCATTGGCCATGGTGTGGGGTTTTTATACCCCTCTCCCACTGCAGAGCTTGAACCAGTCTGGCTCATTATACCCCGTTCCCTCTATAGAGCTGGAACTGATCTGGCCCATTATATCCCTTTCACACTATAGAGATGGAAGCAACCTGACTCATTACACTGCTAATTAATGTATTAGTCTTACACTTTCACAAACGTCTTACTCTTTGCTGTTGATGGTGATCGTGCTGGAGCTCAGCAGCGTAGGCCTACATTTCAGAAAAGACGTACTGATTGGTGAGAGGGTCCACATGATTCCCTTTAACAGGATGCAGTATTCCTGGTGTATCAGCAGGCGTATTTGATAGATGTGCAAAAAAGACACCAGTCGGCTCACAATATGGATTAAGTGATTTCACTACTGTGAACAATACAGCACACTCTTTCAAATTATGTAGTTAAGAAGATACTGCTAGTTTGATGTTTGGAAACTATTTCCTAAACCAACACTATCTGAAGTTTTGCAGGACCGTAAAATGAAATGGGTTTCGGATGTAAAGCGTTACGACGTTTATCATTACATGTTAATCCCTTATTACATTTATTTGAACCTTCTCGCTTTCTTAAGTGCAGTGATAACAGGCTGTTGAACGACACAGAAGCCACGGGAGTCAAATCTATCACGGCTACGCCGACTGACCGCGGGTGATGTCCGTGGAGCCTCCGGGATGGGTTTTGGTGTTCAGACCCATTGTCGAAAGGTTTCGAAAAATTAGCTCTTTATCTCTAAAAACAACGGTGCGCGCAATCACACCCAGAAAACAATCACCACAGAGGACAGCTACAAATAGACTATATGTTGTTCATGTATTCTTTTATGTTCTTGACCACTTCTGGAGATAATTTGACAAATGTGCATCGCTCTTTTTAAATAAATTATTTCCATTGGCAGGCCTTTTCTTTTTTTCTCCACACATTTTACACACCTTTGTTATCGAAAGAGTAGTGTGTATACCCTATAGACTACGTGCTTTACCAGTCAATGGACTCTGAGGTTTTGGATTATTGAAGATAGTGCTTAGCCCATTGCAACAACGTATTCTAAATATACATTAACGCAGACATAATTTCAATGTTTAGAGCCACAAAAGGAGGGATGTGTTTCAACCACTAAGCCGTGGGTATGCAAATAAAACATCGATTGATATTTATTCAACCTAAAATAATGTAAATCCGTTTCACTTGACGCTGCGGACAGGTAAAGTAACCCTTAGCCACCCCCTTTAATCCGCTGAATGGACGGGCTCCTTTTGTGGACTGTGGTTTCGATAGAAACCGCAAATGATTTTCCTCATTCATTCGACCACATGGGTGACAAGAGAGCTTACTATCCCTCGACCCATGTTTACATCTCCGGTAACAAAAGAATTTCGGTGCGGAGGAAATGCAACTCTCTCACACCGCAACTGGGCCTTCACTTTTCCCCTGCACGCTTGTTTTCGTTTATTTTTAGCAACAAGCTTTAGAGTATGGCTTGTCACAAGTAAAGAATGTAATTGTTCGTTTTCAGACTGTCACATGAAAACCTTTTTAATTTATTAATTTTGTGCCGGCTTAAATTGGTAGTGCGAGGAAATGATAAAGGACAGTACATCAGAGGTCCACGGTTTTAACCGATGTTTGGATTCCCACAACCAATTTATAATATTTCATTTTTAAATTCTTTTGTGTTTGGGGTAGACAGGACA
Organism: Megalops cyprinoides; assembly: GCF_013368585.1. Lineage (NCBI taxonomy): Eukaryota > Metazoa > Chordata > Actinopteri > Elopiformes > Megalopidae > Megalops > Megalops cyprinoides. The sequence goes on from NC_050594.1 coordinate 10,242,741, forward strand.
TGGAGAGTAACATTTTCCTGGCTAAAATCCGTCTCTGCTGGGCGCTGTTCAAATGAGTGGGTTCTGAACTTCTCGGACTTCTGTACTCGTTTTCGCGCTTGAAACCTAAACTGTATGCTACAGACATTTTTTTGTGTGTGTAGAACAGAAATGGCTTTTGGTGGGTCTATTATTATTATTATCATCATCATCATCATTACTGTTGTTATCCTTATTGTTTGCGTTGTTCATTGTCTTATAGAACCGTTATTATCGAAGGAAAAACAACTTTCTTTGTCCTGGCTATAATCAGTATATTAAATAAATCAGTATTATTTTCCAAAAAATGTGCATTACAAATGCCTGAATGATGGATTACAAATGATTTAGTGATGCTTAATAAAAGTTCAGCTCCCATTAAACGTAAAACTCAATACAGCTGCGCGGGGGGAATACACTGCTTAACATCACCTACTGTCCCCTTTTTAGGCTTCAATTGAAATCCACAGTGTAGTTTTGTGAACCCTGCCCACGTCCGGACCAATCAGAAGTGCGCAGCCAATGTTATTGCAATATTTGATCCCCGCCCCTTACGTCAATGTAATCCAATCCCATGCCCCGTCACAGGTAAAACCGGCCTCTGTTTCTACGTATACCTCAAAAAGCGAGAAAAGCCACCAAAACCCGTTCTTTTAGGGACGCGTTTAACATCGCCCTCATCCCGCTTCTTGAAAAAGTTTTTTCCAGTAAAGAGGCCGGATCGGATTTACCGTACCAACTAGAAAGTCCAGTTCGACCGACCAAGATGACACAGGAACATGACAAGTAAGTGATCTCCCACAGTAGTGGTAGTCCAGTAGAACCGGTGTGTGTGTGTGTGTGTGTGTCTACCAGTGCTGAACATTTCTCCAAGTTTATCAGGTCCGGGAAAAATCTGATGAACATAACCGTAATGTCAGTCACGTCTGGCTTTAACACAACCATGGCTCTACTTTTCTCCATCGTTCTGAGAATCTGTGGGGACACATAACGAGGTGATTTTACTTTTTGCCCGGTTGCCAAAACAGTTTCAAGTGGGATCTCTCCCCCTTTGCGGGTTTATGATCGCTGTCTCCGGCAGCACAAACTCGCTCATACACCTGTCAAGTTTCAGCGTGCATTTCTGCAGGTGTATTTGCACCTGTCGTGCGAGTTGGAGCACATCGTGCTTAGCCTAAATTGCTCGCTTCAACTTTTATTCGTCTGTCGCCTTTTAACACCTGTGAGCAGATTTTTGTTTATCTTCACGGGAATATATACACAAATTTCTGGAACGGTTGCTGTCTAAAACCTTGGCGTACAGTAAATCTTTTACGCAATATGAAACTGTGTTTTACCGTGAGTGTTTTTTCCTTTTAACAATTTGATCTTTGCCTTTCGAAAGCAGAAACAGTGGTCTTCTCTAAAGGACTCTTTATCAGAACGCTATTTTGCTGAACTCTGGAAAGATACGTCTGTTATCCCGTGTTTGTTTTCGGTAGTATATTGTCTAAACATTTGTCATTTGTGTTTTTCGCGAGAATTTGAGGGCAACTGCAAGGAGTTTGTTGACTCCAGTGAAATCGAACACCTACAAGGCGTTGGCTGTCTCTTGAAGATCCCCTAGTCAGAGGAACAATGTCAGCAAACCCACAGTACAATAGCGTTTTTTTAAACACACAAACAGAACCACTGCTGAGAATCTCGCTTTGTTTTGTTAACGCGATTTATCTTGTCAGCTATCACAACTAAATTATGACTAGCCTATAGGTCATCTTAACAGAAAACTAAAATGTCCACTTGGCCTACTTTGCTACTGTTTGGAGTCACACGTGTGCAATGTTAGATAACGTTGTTTTAAACAACCGTGTCTCAGATATTTGCGTATAAATTATTTGTTATTTTTCAGCTCATTTTCTGGCTGTAAGATGATTATTGATCCATTATTATGGATGCCTACATCAATTTAATAATATAAAACCCAAAAAACATATATTCTATTTGTTATATAGGAATCCAACATTTGGAATGTTTCTCTACGACAAATCCCTATAACCGTCAGATGTGTTGCATACACAAGATGTTATTAAAATTGTTTATTTGTGATTGTCGGAAACATATAGTTAGGGATTTGTTTTTCATCAACACAGCGAAACGGTTCCAGTCTCGTTTTTTCGTTAGAATACAATCGGATACGTTGGCACCATTGGTTTGTCATTTTGGGACGTGCCCCTGTTATTAGGTTATTACACGTTATTTTATACGTTATTGTTTTAAATGTGGATTCTCTGTTTTACCACCACCAAACAAAACCTCTTAGCTCCGAATAACGGATCTATCGGGTTGCAAATCCACAACGTCTTAAAATCGACCTGGGGGACTTTTTTTGAATGGCACAATTAGATATTGAATTACTAATAATGTGCTTACATTGACCACTAACTAGGCAACAGCATTGTCTCCCGTTGTGCTAGCGCCTCAACGTCACAACAAAACTTACCCGCAAGATGCATTTAAGTTTTAGAGGAAAGAACTTCAGGATCAAATGAAAAAAAGTATAAGAATTATAAAGGAGAACATATTTAGTATTTAAATATATTTAGTAATTAAAAGCGCGTTAGATGAAAATCACAAAGCTAATCAGTTGAATGTATAGTGGTTAAATCTATTAGGGTACATACAAATATACAGGTTTAATCAGCAAAATGGTAGACTAAATAGGAAAAATCTTTCTTTGCACCAAAGAAAGATTTGAAATTAAATTAAATAATAATTTAATTTCAATTTGTATTTAATCGTAAATAGTGACCTCATTTAAGCTTGAGGTCATTATTTATGATATTTGTTGACCAGACATATCGTCAATGTTTGCACTTTCAACAGACTTTTCCCCTCCAGAAGAGTATTATCAGGGAAACAATTACGGTTGTATGGGTACCATAGAGTCATGGTCATGTAGAGAATTAAGTTTTTTTTTTTTTTTTTTTTTTTTTTACTAAAGGCGACAAATGTGCTTTATGTCACTGTCTATGTCTCTTCGATAAAAATCGATAAAAGGTGTTTCGTTTCATTGTACCCAAAACTAAAAATAAAAAAAAAATGTTTTATTCATGTTTATTGCTTAGTCATTAAGTCACTTAATGGTAACTTAACTTTACTTAACTTTGGTTCAGAAAAAATACCGTTTTCCCACGCATTTTTGTGAGACCACATGGAAGTCACTGTTACCGCGTAGGCCTGTTTGCCTCTATGTTTAATTTCAATGTGATTTCTATCGGAAAGACGTGTTTCACTTGTATTTTGTTCGATATTTTCAGCATTATGCATAGAGCATATGTTATCTACAGATGAACAATTCTACGAAAAAAAAACGCAGTTGAAGATTTCAGATCAAGATAACAGCTTTTATTCAAACAGTGCATACCACAGTATTTAATAGCCTTTCAGTATTTTACATGCAAATCTGACTTTGGGAAGATCACAGTTCTTTTCCCCTTAGTTGTGCATCAAATAAAAAAGCCCGGAGCAGACAGAAACGTATAGTCTCTGAACAGAGTCTCTAAATATTCCAAAAGATAGAGGAAGTCATAAATACCATGTACGTTCAAAATGACCAGATTGCGCATTGGCTTTGGTTTAAGACGATTCGCTTTACATTGTCATTGAAATGAATTCTAGCCCCGCCCCCTTTCCTCAAATAAACATTGCGAAAACCATAGAACCGAAGCAGACCCCCCTCACAGTGACGCGCCTGTCTGCCTTTCAGTCTGGTATAACGTCAAAATGACACCGGGAATGCTGTCAGTTGTGGGTTTGTATTGTGCCCTATCCTGTAGTGTATTGTAGTGCTGAAGGAGTTGAGTTTTTAACCAGGAGGTTGCAGGTTCGATGCGTAGGAAGTGTCCCTGCTCTTGTGCTCTTGAGCAAGGTATGAAGACAAGATTGATAAATTAAGTCAATAATCAGCTTTCTAAACGAACGCCAATGTCCAGCTCTCTAAATGAGTACGTAAGTGTGTAATGTAAGTCACCATGAATACGGGAATCAACATGTAAATAATTTGATGACGATGATGATGGTGATGGTGGTGGTGCTGGAATGGAAACTTGCAAGGATTGTTCCGGAACAGGTTTTCTTCAGAAGCAGCAGTTGAGGAATGTCCCCAGAGCTGGATCTCGCTTTGTTGTAGATTTGCAGATTTGTAGACAACCACTGCAAACCATTCCTTGCAACCGACCCCACTGGCTGAGCCGGTATTGCGCCTCATCAAACCCGTACTCAGTCATGGCTGAGATTTCTTACTCAATCTGGCCTTTGTGCGGCAGATTTTAGAGATATGGTGAGATTCTGACAGTCTCTGCCGCCTGTCTGTTAAAAACCACAAAGTTATCTTTTGTTTTTTTGTTTTCCAATGGCCACCCACCCGTGGGCACCTCAGCAGGTGTGGCAAGTGAAGCTAAAGCACGCATCAACAACAGTCACAGGACAACAGTTTTTTCAAAATCTCCATTTGTCTCTCCACTCTTTCCTTTCTTTGACTACCTATTACAACATCCAAGGTTTAACCTATCCACCCTGGTTCATATCCTCCTCACCTCAGGGTTTTATTATATCTGCACACAGTGAAGAGGTGCACCCAGCTCCTGTTTGATTGTTTGTGTGTATAAGTGTATATGAGTGTATGTCATTGCGTGTGTATGAGAATTGTGTTTGTTTGTTTCTGTGTGTGTGTGTGTGTGTGTGTGTATGCATGCATCAGCGTGTGACCTCTCTGTCTCCCCCTATCTGCAGTAAGCGGGCAGTGCTGGTGCTACAGAATGACCCCCCTTACGGTCAGCGCCGGCCGTTCACCAACGAGGACGAGGCCTGGAAGTCCTTCCTAGAGAACCCGCTGACAGCCGCCACCAAGGCCATGATGAGCATCAATGGGGACGAGGACAGTGCGGCCGCGCTGGGCCTGCTCTATGACTACTACAAGGTACTGCCCAGGCCTACTCTGGGCCCCCGCCCTCACTACACCCTGTGGCAGGGCTGAAGGCCCTGCTGCTTTGCCCTGGAGCTCTGTGGCATTCACACCCCTGTCTTTGACCCCAGCATACCTCTTGTAGTTCTGTAGCAGTAGCAATCATAAGAAGTTTCACACTGTCACAGAGGCGCTGGGCTGAAACCACAGTCAGGGAGCAGATTGGCCCTTCTGATTATGTGAGTGCATCCTGGGGGCTGGGCAAAACAGAAAACAGCCAATCATAAACTGCAATCAGTCCCAGCCCAAAAATGCAGCCAGATATGAGTCAAATTAGGTGTTTTTATGACAATTAAACCAGCCGTGCCTGGTTAGTTTTGGTTTGGTTTGGTTTGATTTCAGTCTACAGTCCTGCAGTTTAATTTCTGAGGCAACTGTGACATTGACAGGGTGCATGCTGATTGGGCGGTCTTGCAGCAGCCTGTAGCTGTCAGGACCAATCAAATGTCAGGATGTGGACAAAACTGTTTTGTCTTCCTCAGGTACCCCGGGAGAAAAGATCAATACCACAGACCAAGACAGAGGTGCTGGCCTCTGAGGTGGATCCCAACAAAAGGTAAAATGCTGCTGCTTTCCAAAAGTCAGTAGGGTTAACTCTCTCCCTCATGTATGTGAATGTGTGTTTGTGCACGTTTGTCACTGAAGGAAGAGGTTTTGTCATTTCATTGGTTTGTATGTTTCCACTCCTTAGATTCCATCAAGTCCGCACAGTGATATAGCAATAAGCAAAAGGTGGAACCTTTGAGACTTTGTACCATTGTACATGGGGGCGTATACTCAGCGGCACACTGTGATGTCGCAGGGGCCCTTATTGATATATGCTGATGTCTCTGTGTCTGTATCCACATCTCCCGCCCGTAGGAACCTGATGGCCCCCCTGCCAGAGGCTGCCATGGCGACGCCAGAGAACCGAATCCAGGTGCTGAAGAGCGTCCCGTTCAACATCGTCCTCCCAGGGAACCAGCTGACCCCGGACAAGAGGGTGGCGCCGTTCCCCTCGCCCGACACCACTGTCACCGTGTCCATCGCTGCCATGCCCAACTACCCCATGAAGCCGGAGACACCGTCACACGGGTTCGCCGTGGCTGTGCCAGGCGGGGCCCACTGTGCCGAGACCGACGCCCACGCCGTGGCCTTTGACCGGCAGCTCAACCACAGCCAGTTCAGCCCCAACACACAGCCGCGCACGCCTGACTCCACCTTCCCCGAGACCTTCAAAGACGGGTCCCAGGAGGTACGCATACGCCACACGTGCTGGGGTTACACGCATCTGTCCAAAAATGGCTACCTCACAACCAAGTCATCCATTCCTCATTCATGCAACATCCCAGCATCCTCTATAAATTCACCTTTAGGTTGTAGAGATTAGGTTGGTTACTGCTTTCTTTAGCATGGGCAGTGCTGGGTTTCCCCTTTCTTTATTTACATTCCTGAAAAAGTCCACAGGCCTTGTCCCAGAGCCAAGAACAGCCCATGTGTTTGGTTTGTAGTCAGGGCAGGAATAAGGGCATGAGGTTAGATGGTGTAGAAAGGGTTTACTTTAGAGTATGTCTGGATACAAAATCTGCAGCATGGTCATAGTGAGGCTGTAGTCACGAGTCTTAGCTCAGGTGGGATTGTGGTTCAGATGGTGCAAGTGTACACAGGTAGGTTTTGGCCTCAAAAACATGTTCCTGGATGAGGATTACAGTTGAGATCAGATTAAAGTTGAGTCTGTGGTCCTGGGAAGTGGTTGGATCAGGGTTTGGGTGTCGGGTCCAGCACAAAATTTTAAATTAACATCATCATTTAGGGATAGCATCAGTAAGTATATCTTTTTGAACAGAATGGCCTTTCTGTCAGACATTTGTTGGTATCGGTTCATGGGACAGCCCCCACCCCCTCGGTATCGGTGCTTGCCCCACACCCCCACCCCAGAGGTGAGATCTGGGATCTCTCCCTCCACACAATACCCCTTTCTCCCGCTTGGCTGGGGCAGCGGGCGCGCGTATCCCTCAGAGTTTTATTTGAACATGCCAAAATAGCAGCCAGCCTGTTATTACTCTATTGTCTGCCCAATACAATGAAGCGCTGTACTTCTCTCTCACAATAGCAAAGCCTTTTCTCTCCTCTTTCTGTGTTTAACCTGGAGCGCGGGGGAGTGGGGGGTGGGGGGTGGGTACTTTAAAAAGATAGCCCAACAAAACCCTGTACAGGAGTTAAGGGGGGGGGGGGGGGCTTGCTTTGTCCTAGTGGAGAGTTCCCCCGGCTCTCTGATTGGATGGCCTTGTTGTGTGTGTTTGTCGTGTAAAGCCAACTCTCTCTCGTCTTTCTACAGGTGTTCTCATTCCCAGGGGATCTCCAGTTGCGCATGGCCTCCATCACGCCCGATGATTACACGGCCTTTGACACAACATCAGGGTAAGCCTGCCTGCCAGGCCTCCGTCCAATTGGCTGCAGGCATTGATTGATTGGCCCAGTAATACTCACATTCCTGTCAGTCTGTTAGAATGTGAATTTTGACAGTAATGGGCGTACTGGCATTTAAAGCATTGCACAGGGCCTTTTTCCACAGTAGCGTAAAATGTTGCCCTTTTCTTCATCAGGAATAACTTTGAATACACACTGGAGGCCTCAAAGTCCCTGCGACAGAAGTCAGGTGACGGCACCATGACCTACCTGAACAAAGGCCAGTTCTACCCCATCAGCCTGAGGGAAGTGGAGAACGGCAAAGTTTTGCATCACCCCATCAGCAAAGTGCGGGTAAGAGCCCCCCCCCCAGCAAAGCTCAGCCACAAGAGGGGAAAAACAAGCCTTGTTCTTCATTTCAATGGTCTGGTCACACTCTTATATATTTGCTAAAAACATTGGCATTAAACATTGGCATTGGCATGATTTCACTTTGAAATAGATAGTAAACAGATTGTGAGCCGGCAGGGAACGGGTAAAGAATTTTGCTGAAGCCTCATGTTCCAGATGTGTGTGAGTTTACGCTGGTGTGTTTCGTGTGAATGTGTTTCAGAGCGTGGTGATGGTGGTGTTTGGGGAGGAGAAATGCAGGGACGACCAGCTCAAACACTGGAAGTACTGGCATTCCAGACAGCACACAGCCAAACAGCGCTGCATCGATATCGGTGAGGAACTCCGCCCACTTCCCTCGCTATCCAATGGGACATTACCTAATGCCTACCAGCTCCGCTAATGCCACAACTTGGGGAATATGGTGATGTTCAGCCATTCATCTCACAAGCCAAAGTCATAAACAACTAATCACACAAGCAAATGTCATGCACAGTCATTTAGCAGACGCTCTTATACATAGAAACTTTCAGCACAATAGAACATAAGCGTATCCGTTCCAGGTAAATGAGAAACAGTGTCAGGCCATGCTAACAACACTCCCAGACCAATGAGTCATGCCAGCCAATCTAGTATACAGATAATCACACAGATCAACCACATACATAGCCAATTACACAAGCCAACCTGTCGCAGAGTCAATGACATGAGCTAACCTCACACACATATAACATGATGTCATGGACAGCCAGTGACATACGCTGACCACATACAGAGCCAATAACACAAGCTAACAGTAAGCACCTATACCACAATCAAGCACAGTGGTGTCACTCACTGTTCTGGCTTTGAGTGAACCACTGTGCAGGAGAGAGAGTGAGGGAGGGGGAGAAACAGAAAAAGAGAGAGAGTGTGCGAGACCCACCCAAACACAAAAGCCCTCCCTCCACACCCACCTAGGAGAACTAGGTGAACTAGGCAGACTGGAGAATCCCGCCGTTAACATGACAGAGCGCCGGGGCGGTTTGAAAAGACAATAATGAATCACGGCGCAACAATACACAGCGCCTCACGTACGCTAAGCTTAGCCCTAACAAGGAGGTGTGTGTTTGGAGTGTAATAACTTCATTTACCTGCAGTAAAAGCCTGTTTTAGCAGCAGCACCCGCAGACAATGCGGACTGACTGGAAGAGTGATGGCGGCCCATCAGTCCTCCACTGTGTGCTGTCTGTGAAAGGAAAGCGCCATCATGTGCGGCTCTGCCCTGACTTTGATTGATTGTTAAGAGCCATGGTTTGCAAGAAGCCCCAGAGGGAGGGAACAAGTGTCAGAACAGGGATATGAAACCAACACACACACTGAGAGGAGCTTTTGTCCTTTCTCACCTGCGCCTCCCAAAAAAACGATCACAGAGACAGGCACCGATGCAGGTGCAGTCCAGGCCGTGAGATCCTCCTTCTCTCACAGACTCACCACAGCACCTCCTTTTTAACTGGCCCTCTCCGTATCATAGCACTTCCTATTTTCTGGTCCCATCCCTATTCTGTGTTCAAACCCAGTCTAACTGCTCCCCTAAATACAGTCCCACTGCTCCTCTACATACAGTCTGACTGCTTGTTGTTAATGGAATTCCTGCTAATGCAGTCAATGCTTTTGTCTTTCACAGCTGACTACAAAGAAAGTTTCAATACCATCAGCAACATCGAGGAGATCGCCTACAACGCCATCTCCTTCACGTGGGACATCAATGAGGAGGCAAAGGTGAGCACCACAGCCTGTGAGAGCCTCTTTGTTCAGAGCCTCTCTCTCCTCAGTGCCTTCTCCTCTCACTGCCACTGCGTCTTAGCTGAATGCATGTACGAGCTTTGGTGAGCTGTCTCATACTGGGTCAATACATGCATCCATCTTTGGTGTGTGTGTGTGTGTGTGTTTGCTTAACAGGCAGAGGGATTTGTGAACAATAGCCATGGAGGCTGATGACAGTAGCTGTCTGTATGAGTCAGCTAACTATCCTAACGTTAGGATTTGGTTGACATGCATTCCACATATAAACATATATACAGTTCCTCTCAGACTAAGGGTGGAAACCTTGTGCTCTGTTACTCAGGGGAACAAACAAAGCCTCTTTTTTTCTTCAGGTGTGAAAAGGTGTAATTTGGAGGTAGGACATGAGGAAGTTTGAGGCAGGGGGGTTTCGCACTTTTTTTGGGCTGTTGATGAATTCCTTTGTAAGTTGCTCAATTGTTCAGGCGGCCCTCCCAGTTCTGCTCACGGAAATAAACTCAGTTGACAGTTGAGGCAGCACAGCTCTGCTGTGGTATCTGTGTGTGGATGCATGTGTGTGAGCTTTGTGTATGTTAGTGTGTATGTGCCTGTGTACGTGTAAGTATATGTTAGCAGGTGTGTGTGTGCGTGTATGTGTGAGTGTGTGAGTATGTGTGTGTGCGTATGTGTGTGTGTGTGTGTGTGTGTGTGTGTGCGTGCACTGTCAGGTGACATTCCTGGCTGGTTACACCTGTCCCCGCAGTTGTCACTGATGTGATGAGGAATGAGGAAGCGCGGCGGGGCGGAGCGAGGTGGGGCGGGGCTGGGGTTTGACAGTGGGGCGAAGGAATCCCGTCTGACGGGTGCGCCGGGTCACGCCGTGTCACCCCGTGTGTCTCCGAGGCGCCGGCGACGGCAGGGAGATCATCCGGCATTTTCCGAGGCCTGGACCGAGGTGCTCCGGGCGCCCTCAGTGCTCCCTGGGCCCGGCCGCGGTGCTGCCGGCCTCTCTGTTTACTCTGGGAGAAACAGGAGCCAGGGAGCAAACAAAGCCTCCCGCTTCCTCTCTCCATCCCCCTCCTCTCCGCGCTCCTGTATCCCTCTGTTTTCCTTTCTCCAGGATGTTGGTCGGTAGCAGGTCGCGTGACGCAGCAGTGCTGGTCATAAGATGCTCATCCTTGTGTGCGCACCACACCGCGACTGTTTGTTTGAGAGAGAGAGGGAGAAACAGACTTGCCTCGTGTCAGGCGATACGGGCAGAGTAGTTGGCAGAGCCTAAATCAAGCTGGAAGAGTGGTGGTAAAGAAAGGAGCATAAACGAGCACGGCCTTGTATTTTTTTACTCTGCAATATCGCCCCCTGGTGGCGGCAAACCAAAACACAGGCCAGGTTTCTTAGGTTTGATCGTAGTTTTATTTATTATGCTTATTTGACAGGGACAGTGCACACTAGTCAACATTTCTGCAGATGCATCTATGTAAGAACACCATATAATGCTAATGCTTATCTGTTGCCAATCAGTTTGCAGATATTTGTATAAGCATTTCCCACATGTTGACATGGTTCGGCCGACTTGGGTTGAAACTCTGTCAGAAAACTGAGCTAGCCGTTGGTTCCCAGTCAAACAGTAGAACAATTTAGTAATTTAGTTTAATTTATGCGATAGTTGTGGGTGTACAAAAAGTACACATTTGGAAAGTGAATTTAAAAATGAAGCCTATGAGAAAAAATAATTTAAGGATATCCCCAACAGAGAGAGATGAATAAAGCAGGAAACACCTGTCAAACTGCTTTAAATGAGTAATGTGAAACAGACTATTAAATGTGCTGAAAATTTCCAAGTAACTTTGAGGCATAAAAACATCGTGAAGCAGATTATTTTCAGCAAATGGCCTGAAGCCTTCTAGAACTTGCCATTACAAAGACCCGCCTGAAGAGGGAGACACACACTGAAGTAAGATTAAATTTTACAATTGTAAAAGTACGTTTGAGAAAGGTACCCACGAGCAGGGCCTTCTTTGTCATGGTAGCGCGTACAGATGGGTCTCCAGTATCCCAACAGCCCAACTCTAAGCATTGTGTTTAGGGTGATATCAGCTGTCACCATGGTAACCCCACTTGTGTGTGTTACCGTTGGCAACAAATCCAACCGTTTTATCTAATATTAACTTTCAAGCCTTAACACAAAGGCCTTCATTTAAGTTCTTTCAAACCAACTCTTTCAGGCACAGAATCTCAACAATGTGCACACTCAGAAGGGTTGGTGTGCAAATGCAGTTCTCCATTTGCAAAACAGGAAGCCCTCTCCACAGGTGCCTTGGCAGGTCATGAGCCAAATCCAGCACATATGTTTGATAAGCGTCACCAATGTCCTCCTCTTCCTCAGATCTTCGTCTCGGTGAACTGCCTGAGCACGGACTTCTCCTCTCAGAAGGGGGTGAAGGGGCTGCCGCTCAACCTGCAGATCGACACCTACAGCTACAACAACCGCAGCAACAAGCCCATCCACCGAGCCTACTGCCAGATCAAGGTGTTCTGCGACAAGGGCGCTGAGCGCAAGATTCGTGACGAGGAGAGGAAGCAGTCCCGCCGGAAGGGGAAGTGCCCCGACGGGCCCCCTGGCATCGGCACCTGTGAGTACCCCCATACCCAGATCCGAATCCCATCTTGGTCCCTTGGGCCTGTGAATACCCCCATACGCACATCTACATCTACATCAAGGGTTAACACAACATAAACTCCCAGCTGCAAATTACTCATTAAAGAGGTTTCCCAGTGTAGTTACCCCTTAATCTGAGGTGCTTTAGCTGGCACTGAGCCTGTCTCTTTCTTGAGTGTAAACGCTGACACCGTGTCATGCGCACGGTATGTAGGGAGAGTATAACAAAGCTGTTCTTTCCCCTCTGCAGTCGTGGACGTAAAGGTGCCCATTCTGCACAAGCGGAGCGACATCACGACCTTCAAGATGATGAGCGACCTTGACACTCAGCCCGTCCTCTTCATCCCGGACATCCACTTCTCCAGCTTCCAGCGGCATGTGAGTAACCCCAATGCAGGAGAAATGGCGCCCCCTACGGGGTGAATTGCAGAACAAACATGCAAGCAACACTAATTCGGGGAGCAGCGCTAATTGAGGGCGACACTAATTCAGGGTGAATCGCAGAGCAGGCATGTGATGAATCCTAATGCGGGGAACAGCGCCTCCCACAGGGCAAATAGCAGAAGTGCGAAGTGCGTGGCTTGGGTCTTGGATGTTCTTAACACCAAGCAGAGTGTGTACGAGCAAACACAGTCACAGAATAGCAGATAAGATAAGGCAAAACGTGTCCCCAGAAAGCCAATTATACATGCTGCTCGTGTTGGATATTTCACAGGGGTTTCAGGGGTTCTAATGCCTGATGTTACAGCCACACCTACCCAATGACCCTTACCTGGTTACCTGAGTTTACGTTACCACCAGAAGCCCAAAAGAGACCTTGTATTCATAGCAATTTAGAATGTTTTTGGCAATAACCTGCACCTGGATTATACCTCCTGTCATCCCTCCATGAGCTGGGGGTGTGGATCATTTCCATACATATGGCATTATGTGTTATGCCTGTTGTTTTGTACTCAGACAGAGGCCCCGCTTTTTAAACACTCTGCCTCCCTACTGGAAGAGGGAGGTGTCACTAGGTGTGTGTTGCTGATCATGGATAATTTATGACTGACCTTGGCGCAGGTCATAGTTACCGTATGGCTGACCTTGGCGCGGTTCATGGTTACCGTATGGCTGACCTTGGCGCGGTTCATGGTTAACGTATAACTAACCCTAGTCTCGGTTCACATGGTTTTGTTTTGTTGTCATTCCTGTTTTCTGGTGAGTAACACGTGTGCCATTCGTGGTTACCAGAGTTGCTCAACAGCTGCGAACAACGGTCATGTCACGCTGACCCCGATTCCAGCAAACAAGCACAGAACGACCAGGAATTGGCCCTTGGAGTTATTATTTCCTGATATAAAATCCTGATATCCCTGTTAAAAACCTGCGCTGGGTAATCTTAATGAGTCACATATGAAGGGGTGAATAGCTGGATTTGCGTTTGGTTTCCTCCTTGTGGAACGGCTTTCTCTTCTGAGGTACAGTGTGACACAAAATCAGGTAATAAAAATTCTGGGTCTGGGTCATTCCATTTAAATCTGACAGTTTAGCCTGCATACCAGTCTGCAAAGCAACATTAACCTTTTCAGACCAAATGCAGACATCATTACTGAGTCTGAGCAGCGACGGCTGGCATTTGTCTTGATCGATGACAAATAAAGCTACGCATCTTTCAAAATGGAAATGCAGATTGGAGCAGGTCAGAGTGGCACTCTGTCATTCCCCTGTCTCACTGCTGCAACCGTTAAAAGTTTGTTTCACAGCCCCAAGTTATACAACACGTTGTGTTTATTGAGTTTTGGCAGACAGCTAATCAGCAGGTCTGCGCGGCACCTAGGCAGATACGCAAAGGTAAATGTTGGCGAGTGAGATTTAAACTGAAAGGCTAATGTTAGCTGGCAGACAGGCACCCAAACTGGGCTAAGCTGGCAAAGCAGCATGAGTGAGGAGGAGGAGAGGGTGAGGGTGGATTTCGGCGGTTAGAAGCGTGCCCCGGCGTGTTGCCGAGTCTTAGGATTTGTCCGAGACTGGTACTGTGTTGGGAGTGTCAGACACAAGGCCGCTTCCCCAGTCTCACGCCCCTGCACACCCTATGGTTTCCACAGAGGGCGACGCCATCACACGCCTCTTTTGTCACAACTGAAGCCCTCTACAGGGTGGCTCCTGAACCGTGACCTTTGACCCCCTTCTTCCTGGCAGTCCGGTTGGACTAAGCTGTACCAATGCATTAAGAGCTCATGGTGTCACTCACCCTGAAAAGCGGTGCAGCTGAAAATAAACATCACCTCAGAGTCAGCCTTTCTCCGAGCAGAGGAAAACATTTATTTTAGACCCGGCTGGTGAGCCAAGCCAAACAGTGGCTCGATGCAGGCGGTTCAAGCTGTCATTGATTAAAAGGATGGTGGAATTCGTACACTGAACCACATCACAGTGCATTAGTCTGAACACAAAAATATTTTTAATGCGGCATGAATTTCCCTTTTGACTAAGCATGCACTTACTGCATTTAAGGGCAGAGGTAACCACTCCACTCACTTATGGAGAGCTGCTGTCATTTTCCTGTCTGCTATGAGAGTTCACACTTGTGTTTCACTGGGTGTAAGAGTTTATACTGCAGCTGTTGTCCAGGCCTGTAGTTTTGTGGACAGAAAACTGAACTGGAAGCTGTAAAATGATTTGTTCCAACTGTCATGATCATTAACCACCTCTCTCTTTTTCTCTCTCTCTTTCTGCCCCTTGTAGCCGTTTTCATCAGAGGAAGGAGAGGAAGGGTAAGTTACATTTCCTTAGTATATTCACTCAGGGTGGCTGTGGATGGAATTGGAATGTTGACTGAGGAATGGCTGGGTTTTTAGCTGTAGTTAATGATGGCGCCCCCAGGTGGTGACCTCCCAGCTATTCACTCACCTCTTGCCATTTCCAGGCTCTGTAGGTGTTGTGTGGGCCATGCTGCTGACTCAGAGCAGGTGCTGTGCAGATCCACTGATCCTTATATCATCTGGATGGGCTGATACTAACCACAGATAATTAGCTGAATGCATCCATATGATATTACGATTAGAGGACTTACACAGCGCCTCTGCAGGTGAACAGGCAGATAGTTTGCTAGGTGGTAGCTGTGGCCACTCATATGTTGCTCTGTAGCGTCTTTTTTCCCAGGGGATTGTGGGTAACAGTCACCTGATAGTGGTTGTGCATTGTGTTTCCTTTCTGCAGCTCGGGCATGAAGAGACTACCCTACTCCAACGAGGATGAGTTTGGCCCCCCTGCTGCCAAAGCCGCCAGGATGGACGAACCCAAGAAAGGTAGATACTGCACTCTTTAGATACTCTTTTACTGTGATAGGTGTGATTTGTGGTTTAGTGTATGAGAAATTGTCACACCATGACAGCACCTGAGGTGGTGGATGTTTGACCTCCAGCTGACCGCTGTCTGTAGTGAAACCATATGAGTGATAGGAGGCTGCAGTGTGATGACAGCATAAGCAGGATACTGCTCTCATATCGTTGCCTTGTTCAGATATCACGTTTAAACTGAGTGTGCATTCTAAATGACATCAACAGGCTTTAATGTGTTTGAACAGAGATAGCCACTGTTTACCAGCTGCAGGTCCGCATAGCTACTTCTCTGTGCTATAAAATCTGTGCTAGGGCCCCTTGCTCTGTATTTACCTGGACACTGGGCTTAGGCTAGCGTTTTGGACACTGATGGCAGAGCTTTTCTGTCCTCAGAGCAGTAGCTCCGCACCTCTCCATTGAGGAGGAAACTCAGAAGTTTCCAAGGCAGTGGGGTGTGGGTTCAGCGTGTGATTTTTAGCATTTTTTGCTGTGTGGTTGTCAGCACGTGGGTTTCAGAACATGGGTTTTGCCATGTGGGCATCAGAGTTTGGGTTTCAAAGCGTGGATCTTGGCATGTGGTTTGGACACGAGTCATTCTGATTGCTGGAAGAAGTGCAGTTTCTGCGGTTTATCATTTGTCTCTCTCCGAGGGCGCATCCTCCTCGATGTGTGTTAGGTTATGTGAAGTGTGTGTGTGTGTGTGTGTGTTTGTAAGTGTACAGGAGCCTCTGCTGGGCCTTCAGTCTCACCTCTCCTCTCTTCTCTGTCAGTGTTGCTGTACGTGCGGAAGGAGACAGAGGAAGTGTTTGACGCCTTAATGCTGAAAACCCCAACCCTGAAAGGCCTGGTTGAGGCGGTGAGTTACAAACGCTCCACCCAAACACATGCTCCACCCAAACACGCTCCACTCAGATGCACATTCACACATTCCACTCAAACACACACTCCACCCAAACATACGCTCACACACTCTACCCAAACACACATTTACACTCTCCACTCAAACACACACTTACACACTCCACTCAAACGCACTCACATGCTCGACGCAAACTCATGCTCATAACACTTCACCCAAACACATGCTCCACCCAGACACACAAACTGTGCCCAAACTTTACAAATACATGCTACTACTAGAGATGAACTAGTAGTTAATAAAAACCATAAATGAGGTCACAGTAATGTCCCCTCTCAGGTTCAGAGTGTCCCCACTGAGTGCTCACATGAGGTCAGATACCATCTCCTGGCACAGAAATAGAGCAGGTCGCGGTGACAAACGGAGGCTGGCTTGCGCTATATCCGCGTCCCACACCATTCCAAAATTAGAGCTCCACCGGGCATCTCTCTCAAAGCCACGCTCTCACATTCTCCTCCTCTGGCTCCTCTTAAATCAGGCCCCACATTCGTGATGTGATTCCTGTCACGTCTACAGCATCGTTGTCATATGGCAGGCTTAGCAGCGTCGGCGTTCGCCCACGCAGCAATCCGCCAGGAACGCCACTGACCAGCTTTTTATGGTGTTAGTTACGCAAATGATGAAAGTAATAAAAGTGCTTTTGTTCTTCCTGCTTGTTCTTTATCCAGATTTCTGAGAAGTATGAGGTGCCCCTGGAGAAAGTGGGAAAAGTGTACAAGAAGTGCAAAAAAGGGTGAGTGAAATGCGTCCGTAACCGTCATGTTTCAAATGGTCCTCATTAAATGCTGAGTCAGCCAGTTTGCACACCCCCGTTCGCTGCGAGTCAAAGGAACCGGAGGTGTTGAAAGTTTCGAGCACACCCCATGCTGGCAGGCTCTGAATGGTACACACTGTAGCTTCTGCAGAGACGCTGAATCGTGCCGAATGTCACTGCATTGGCGGCCACAGAAACCGCGAGTTTTGACCCCTTTCCCTTCCCCTCCTCCCCCTGCAGAATCCTGGTCAACATGGATGACAACATCATCAAGCACTACTCCAACGAGGACACCTTCCAGATCCACATGGAGGAGATGGGGGGCATGTACAAGCTGACTCTGACGGAGATCTGAGCAGAATCAGGAGGGGCTGGGGGGGGCGGGGGGGGGGGGGGGGGTGATCAGACCGCACGTGCCTTGGTGGGGCTCAGGGTTTCCATGGCAATGCTGTGCCTCCTGTCTGCAGCCCGACACCTCACCTACATGTGATGGTGGGCAATAGATAGAGAAGGCAGAGGATTTACCTGTAAACTGAGAATTGTCCGGAACCTGTTTGTGATCTTACAATAAGGATCACCCCATTGGCTGATTGGTTCTTACTCAATGGCATCTAATAAGATGTCCGATCTCTGTGACATTATAAAAATAAGTTAAAGTATCCCAACCTCTTTGACGTAATTAAAACAATTTAACAAGCTGAGGACATAAGATAACTAATCAAAGCAATCAACTGTTGATAGATGATTCTAATTTAAATTTAAATTTAAACTGTAAAATAAAGACAGGTTTAGGACCAGGTATCGGTTAAAAGGTAAAATGGATTCAGGTCTCAAGTTTATAGGTGCATTTTCTGCCTCCTGTTTTTCTGGCTGCTGCACCCCCATTGGCATGTTCATGCACCTGTACTTATACACCTATCTGTAAGCTCTCTGTAAATACACTCTGTCTCTGTTTTCCAAAGTACCCTACATTACCTGAATGGCAAAGCCATTCCTCGCAAGCCTTAATGAGCCAATCACTCCAAAAGAAAAGCAGGGACATTTTTAAAAATTTGGGCTCTCGTTTTTTTTTTTATATATGTGAAGGATTGTCATGCACCTGCACTCAGGTGGATACCTGAGATAGAGAAAGCACCACTTTTGTCACACAGAGGGAGGGGCAGAATAACCACGGAGCGGTCCAACAGATGTCCTCTTCTTCCGCCAATGCCAGAGACTGGCAGCGCTGTTACTCCTGCGTTGTTTGAGCTACGTGCTGCTGAAGACCCAAATCCCCTGGCCTGCCACGACCTGCAGGGTGTTTTATTTTGCGTGCTGACGGCCGTGCCATTAATAGAGCACGCAGTTGACAGCACACCCTCACCAGCAATGTTTTGGCGCACACAACATGAAGCAGTATTTAGCATCTAAACTCCATATCCACACCTCTGAAGCAGGCTGTGTTTGTCAGCTCTTTGGTTTCCATAAGTGCATGCATGCACGAGGGAGTGTGTGTGTATGATTGTGTGTGTGTGTGTGCGTGTGCGTGTGCGTGTGTGATTAAGCTTTTAACTGAGTAAAAGCACAGCAGTCTAGCTTCTCCATGTTAAGTATTAACAGTCAGTCTTTTAAATCTCCTCCTTCTGTCTGTTTGGATCTCAACTGTTCTCCTCTGCATTAGTGAGGTGCACCAATGGATATTGTGTAGTTCTTGTCCTTATAATGTTAATATATTGTATCTCCCTCCCCACAAACATACACACATCTATAATGGCAGAAACAAAATGTATAAATACGTATGTGATTTCCTCTCTGAAAGAGGTGTTGCCAAAATTTACCTGCCGTTCAAGCCATTTCCAAAATCATTTGGGTCTGAAAAAATTGACAGTGACACCTATGTGTCAAAGTACTTATGTCTTGATGTGTATATATTTATTTTACAATTCATGGATAGGGATGGGTTATTTTATTCCTCATATTAAGAAAATTTTATTATTAATAATAATTTAGTGTTATCACTTGACTGTTTTTATATAAAATTATATGTATTTGTATTGTTATGGGATTTTTTTTATTTTGAAGAGGGCGCTCATGTACTTCTTTTGTCATTTTTACCTTAGAATGTTTTCAGAGATATAACATACTGTGTTTAATAAAAGCAAGTTTTGTGAATGAAGGTGAGTCTTGTGACCATAATTCACGACACAAACAGGAAGTGAGTCATACAGGAAGGGCCTGCCAAGGCTCCAGGCCTTACTTTACAGACCCCACAAGACCAGGCTTGAACCCCATTGCCTCTGACAGGAAAGCTGTGGCTAACCACATTTCTAAAGCAAAAAACAACATCCTAAAATGGCCTCTGATTTTTCCAAGCCTCCTGTTTCCCGTGGAGCCCTCCTGACATATCGCTTACATAGTTGAACTGAAGACAAGAGTTCCTGATGTCCATAATGATAGTGGGCTATTTGTCTGGAGCACAGCCATAGGGTGTAAGAAAGTACTGCAAAGCCAATGGAGATGGACGGAGAGTCACTGATCTGGGGCCTGTCGATGTAGAGATGAGCATCAGACCTGCCCAAAATGGCAATGGCCCCACTCATCCTGAGTTCTATCTGGCGTGGTGGTTGAATTATATGACAGTAAACTGCATTCACCTTTAGTGCAATGGTAACATATTTGATTCAAATACCACAACCACTCCAACAAATGAACAAAGCAAGCACGCAATAGGAGTGTTGGAATTTTTTTATGGACCACAGCTCACTGTTTTTTCCCTTGTGGTGCAGAAATTTGCATGCAGACTGGGCACTGAATGTGTGATTGCACAACTGTGGTTCAGAGAAATGATTTATGAAATAGCTGCATCTGACCCTCACATTTTATCACCAATGACATGTCTGTTATGTCAAAATTTTATGATTGTAATTTAATTACCCAGCCCAAGTTAGTTAGTGTTGTGTAAACATTGATAGGGCCCCTAATCATCATGATAAATGTTGATTTGAAATGACGTTGCCAAGTTCTTTCACCCTTTTCACCCTGTCTTTGTAAGCTTAGTGTGAACAGGCAGAAGCCTATCGTCACATTCCAATGTAAATCATGTACCAGGTATCACTGCCTAGGAGTGAACCAGCATCTTACTGAAGCACAGTGATCTTAATGCAATGCATCACACTTCAGTGCATAACGTTTCTCTTACAGAATGAACAGGTGCTGGGTTTTAGGGTCAGGACATGTCCAAGCTCTTGAAACCAAAGTGAACAGGTGAGAACAATATGAACACAAGTCCACAGTCAACCTGTAAGGATGGTGTTTGTGGACAAATGTATAAGAATCACGTACTGCGCTATAGTAACATTTCAGTTGTTCGGAGGAAAAGGATACAAGTCTCACTAAAGGTAAAACAGATAACGGTCATTGTGACACTGAAAGTGAAGATACCCTACCTCTGAAATCTCAGTATGGCTCCTTGGTTGTAAGCGTCAACGTGCCGTTTTCTCGTGCCACAAGGGGGCGCATGCTCATTTACACTGTCTACTAGGTCAACGGCACTAAAAGGAGTCTGATCCGCGAATGCGGGAAATTCCTTCTTTCAGGTGGAGCGGGGAACTTCCTTGCCCCGGCCATGCTGACTGTTTGACACACTTTCAAACTGGGTCAACAGAACGATGAACCCATTCATCACAGAGGGTCTGGGTCTAATTCATACGCTCTCCTTAGTCACACTTAAGAGGCCGCAAGATGCATATATTATCTCTGGTCAGGCATTCATTATTTGCTCAGATCAGGCAGTATGTGGACTGTTTTTATGGAGACTCATGCAGTAGTCCATGCTACGCAGGAGAGAGTGAAAGGTGGCTGTGTGCATGTGTGTGTGTGTGTGTGTGTGTGTGCGTGCGGCGTGATTATGTGTATCTAGAGCATTATTTCCCTAGTACTGTTTGCACTTCCTATATTGCACATAATACCCGTTTCTAAATAAATTGGTCAAGAAGGCTCACCAAAATTTGTGCAGTTGCTTGCTATTGCATGATGGAAGAGCACAGATGGATGCGTGTGCTTTTGCTATTCTTGGTTTGGAGACACTGCAATAAAAAGATTTCAGCAACCAATGCCGATTGTCTGAGCATCTGGTGTGCAGCTTGGTAGGTAGGATATGTATATTTAGCAGGAACTGTCCTGATATGAGAAGAACACCATGCTGCCTGCATGAACATGTCCAGCTCCATTTGACCTCTCGGGGGTTGAGGTTGGGGACCCTCCTCCCTACCTGCTGTTATATCTGGGGTTCAGCAACATGCCAAGGGCCCCAGGGACTCTGCAGTAGAAACAGCACTGGCTTATCTCAGGTATATCTGAACTATAAGGTGGGTCAGTGGAAACATCTCAGGTATGGCTCACTTGTAAGGAGGGCCACAGGAAATAACTGACCTACAGCTAAGATGGGTCAGTGGAAACACGGCTCTCAAGTCAATGATCAGATTGGGACTTGGATCCTTCAGCATTATTTTAGTGGAGAGGCTGCTGTTTGAAAAGCAGGACATTCTGTTCAGGTCAGCTGCACAAAGGAGTCTCCTGCTTCTGATTAGTTGGCACGGCCTGTCAATCACTGTCAGAAACATCCCCTTACCATCAGGCCTGAAATCAACCTATCCCCCAGCTGAATCCAGCGCCCTGCCCAAACATCCTCCTCCCCCATTTCCATGGTAACTGTCCCTCTGGAGATGAGTGCTGGCAAACCCCCAGTGTGTAGCGTGTGTGCCAGGGGTTTCCAAGACGACAAGCCAGAAAATTAGCAGCTAATGTAGCCATGCGTCAGGGAAAAACAGACTTTGGTTTTTTGTGTGCTCCAGCTCACAGCATCTTCTGTCTGGGATGCGCTGCTGTCTCGTGTGTGTGTGTGTGTGTGTGTGTGTGTGTATGTATGCTTGCATGTTCAAACATGTGACACACAGCATGCGCATGTGTCTGTATATGTGAGTATGCGTGTATATTTGTGTATGTCTGTGTATGTATATATGTGTGTGTGCCTGTTTGTGTGCGTGCTAAGGCCCAACACATCAGTACTGGGTGAAAGTGTGTCTATTCATGTGATAAATATATTTTACTGCTCTTGCATATGTTAGATTTGTAGCACCAGATTGGTGCTAGTATTTTAGTCTGACCTACAGGTATACATTTAACTAGAATCACATTCACCCCAGTGATATATCTGCCATTGGTTAATAATTCACAATGCTCAGAAAGATGGCACTGCATAGGTTTCAGAGGATCTGAGGGGTGGGTGAAAGGTATTTGCTGGTATATGTAAAGGTACATCAATCAGCTTCTGTGCTAGACTGGCTGGGTGAATAAACTATGGCTGGAAAAGAGAAGGTGTGGGGGTAGTTGCTGTTCCTCACACACACGGATGAGCACGTACATACATGTACACACGTACACACACATACAGCTTCCCTCAAGACATTCAAAGTCATTTCACGCAAGTCATGTCCACCTGGAGCACCGTGTGGTACAGCATCATTAGACAGCTCAGTGTCTGGAATAGCTGTACAGATGTGCGCAGACGGCAGCTCATTAGCTATGGCCACGCCTCGTAGCGCACGCCAGACACGCCCTTCCCTGGCAGCTCCCAGCGGCATGCATCTGTTCGCTCACCATTGGTCCCCACCTGCAAGGACTGCTGCCGCTCCTCTCCCCCTGGGGAATATTAATACACTACACTGAGCAGCAAGATCACATAAATGAGGTCTTACAGCGCTGTAAACGCAGTTGACAAACTCACATAATCGCAGTTTTATTGCTGCTCAGTACATATCATGAGGAGAAACACTGTCTCTCTGTGGTGCTTTGTAGAAGGAGGGGGAAAGCAAATTACAAGATGTCCTTACACCCAAAAATCCCTGTTTTTTATGTTTCTCTCTAAGATCTTAGAATTTGGTCTATGATGATAAATGTACTTCTGGTCCTGCCCAATGGGATCAGCGTCAGCCTTGAAACCTTTGTTTCTGTTAACTGTAACAAGATTGGTGTATCTGTGCTTGAGGAGGTACACAATAACGCTAATCACTTGTAATCAGCTGATCTGTTCAGTGACTCTGGCATGTGAAATCACACCAATCACAGTTTTGGACCACAGCTTCATGCAGACAGAATCTAGGGAGACTTTGCTCTGTTGTGATAAATTTAGGAGCAGCAGGGTCTTTCACCTGGGTCCAATCATTTAAAAGCATATTTTGCATTCATGTGCAACGCTGACCTCTGACCTCTGGCATTTGCCACCTGGGTCTCTGATGTATGCCTTCAGCAGCAGTTTAAATCAGGTCTCAAGGTATTTTTGTTACATAAAGCTTATCGCTTTTCTGCACCGTAGTATTTTTTTGAAAAGCACTTGAAATGCTGTACTTGACTGATGGGCTGCATTTTGATATCAGCAATCTTTTTTATGCAACACACAGACTCCCGAGTTCTATTTTTTCCTCTGTGAGTGGGAGTATCAGGCTGACATTGTCACGTGAGGATAGCTTTCCTACGCCAGAGGAGAGGCAGTGGGTGACCTCAGGTGCCCTCAGATCCTTTACATGGCCCTCCTTCATCCCACCGGTGAAAGCGCTGGGATTCCACGCGCAGCATATTAAACCGGTAAATCTTGCGAATGGAGACCGCGCTGTAGACACAAATGCACAAACACCGCGCTGAGTTAAGATGGATGATAAAAGCCTGTGCATTCGAGAGAAGGGAACTTTAAGTTAGCTGTCTGAGTGAGGACATATTTGATCACTATCATAGTGAACGCATTTCTGCTGCTGATATATTTATTGGTTTACTCTTGCAAAATAGGTCCTTCTCTACATTGAAAGTCTCAGGTCTTCTTGATCTGTCACTAGTGCTCCAGTTTAGAAATTTACTTTGCAATGGAGAAATGGATGATAAAGATACTGCATAATAAACTTAACTGTCAAGGATATTTGGCAATATTCAAGAACATTACATGTCGAACCTTACCAGAGGCAATGTAGAAGTTTCTGATGTTTTACAGTGAGAGTTGTTCATATGGTAGTACTGAAAAATACAGTAGAGAATGTAACCCAGAAATTTCTCCAATTCTGATTTTGACTCAAAGAGCACCTGGAAGCAGGGTATGCTAATCTGCCAGTTGTCAGATACATTTCTGTCGGTTACAGTTCTGTGTTTGTTTCTTTTTTTCTGCTCAGTTTTGTACATGCTAATCATGGCAGTAAATAAGTTAACATAAACATAACAATTATGGCACTACACGAACAGAAAAGCAGTGTATTTCGCATTCAGAGACACAGAGAGGATCAACAACCGTGACCGGACTGAGGCAAATGCAGTGAGCGAAAATGCGGTTACGCAACGTTGGATTTGGCAGGGGCGCAGGCCCGCAGCATTGCTCTGCTGGCAGACTGCCACTGGACCCCTGCCTGTCTCCCTCTGAGGACATCTATGGTGGGAGGCAGCCACACCCCCCCCCCCCACCCCGCCCCCTGCGTCCTCTCACCCAGTTTGCACCCCATCCTGGCTTTCCCGGGGAATTCCAGAGTATTTCTGTGACTCACGGGACATCAGGCTTCGGCCTCGATCAGGCTTCCTTCAGCAGCTCATCTCAGGGGGTCTTCATACATGCCAGAACGGGCAGCGTATGCTGCCTTAACCAAGTAGCAGCCTGAGACACACAGATAGATGGAGTGCTGCTGGTGTGTATTTCCCAAAAGGAGAACTATACACACATACATACTTACATGCACACACACGCACTTACATACACAGACACACACACGCATACACAAACACACATACACACATGCATACACAAACACAAATACACACACATGCACACATACACGTACACACGCATACACAAACACATACACACGCACACACAAACACTAATGTGCTTTCCAGACTTGTAGCTGATGTTCACTGGGGTTTTAAATAAAGATGCTGCTATTTTTAAATTAGTAATATTAGCCAGTGAGATTGTTATTTGGGCAGCAGGCTAGTTAGAATTATCTAGATCTAGCTACATGCATCAAACAAGAATGGTGAATGTTTCTTCAGACTTTTTGTTGAAAAAGCGGTTAGGGATACATTGTGATTGGCTTCTTGGTGGAACTATTTTCAACGCCTTCCTGGTGAAGTGAAAGAACTACCTCCTACCGTGTGACCTATGCCCTACATGTGGTGTCTTGTTACCATATCGGGAGAACAGTGGACAACATTTTTCAGTCGTTCCTGTGTAACTTGAATTTCCTTAAAGGTCCTATTTGAAAATGTACAAATACTATCAATGTGATGTGGTAATGGAAGAGAAACAGCAAACTTCAAGTGAAGCAGTTTGGCATATCTAGGTCAACACCTGTTGGACTAATTGAGTGCATACAGAAGCAGAAAGACCAGATCCTGAGCAAGAATGGTATTTTGCAGGTTGACATAGAATCCGACTAAAATTCACTGTCTGCCATTGGTTCAAAATTCATCCACTCAGCTCCTGATTTTGACCAGGTTCACAGCTTCATTGTTGTTTTTGAAGCACAGCTTAAAACCAGTTTCTTTGGGCTCATGTTTCATGGCTAATGTTTGCTAACCATTACACAGAATTACAAGTACTTTACATTTATTTTTGCATAGTATGGTATTTTGTGTGCTTAAAACCTATGATCATTTATCCAGTGCCAATTTGACCAGGGAAGTCGGAGTGAAGAATTGAACACAAACACTGAGAACTACATAGCAAAACTCCTGACAAGAGACAAGCTAAAGACCCAGGTCCCCAACTCAGGAATCCTATTATACTCCTGCAGTGATTCTGTGGGTGGTGTCACCTCCTTGCAGAAGACTCTCATGCTTTTCTGAACACCCTTATGCCAGCTTTTCCATGTATTGTACCATGCAATATTTATCCACTCAGAGTTGACAGGCCTCTGACCAGATATGACAACTGATACCCGCCCCATTACCAGATCAGTCATTCTGAAGGAATCTTCTGTTCGTCACATCCAGTCACTTAAACTTATCGTCTAGTTTCTGTCAAAAAAAACACCATGCCCCTACTTGGCTGCTCACTTGGCAAAGTCAATGCTAACCATCTACAAACTAACAGCACTCCTCGGTCGGCATGAACTGTTCTGGAAACACCTCGTAAGCTTGACAGAGGGAATGGACTTTAGTTGGAAAACACCTGGTAAGTTTAACAGAGGGAATGGACTTTAGCCTGATACTCAGCTCTTTCACTTCCCGCTCTCTGTAGGAAAGGGAAGGGGGGCGGACGACTGGGCTTTCAGTGAAAAACAGCCGAGGAGGATATATTTACCCGTGCAACTCCCACCCAACCCCCCCAACATCCCCCCTTGACCCCCATCTGGAGTTTCTCCCAGGCAGAGCTGCCAGGGAGAGGTGAGAGTAGTAACCTTCGCTCTAGTTTCCTTGCCGGGGGTTCATTCAGTTTGTTCCATCACACTGCAAATAACCTGGCTCTCTCCCCTCTCTCCCTGGCTCACCGGCGCATTGCACAACCAAACCCCAGCCGCTGGGGTCACAGTCACCTAGTTAGGCCTCCCCCGGCCCTGCCCTGAGGGCCGCACGCACTGTGCAGGCTGGTTTACCTTCCAGCTGGCTGTCCCATTAATTAGCTTTGAACCTCTTTTGTCAGATAACAGGAGCATTCATTGAATCAACTCGTTTTCCCGATTCAACGCAAATGTGTTCGTCCTCTCTGCTAATTTCGTTGTGGCAGTATATCTGCAGTCATCATCTGCAATAACGCCGCTTTTCAGAGCTTATTAAATGTAGGTCAGGCGTTAATGGGAGTTTTCTGGTTGCAGTCTGACTTCTGTTTATCAGGTTGCAGAGCCAATCACGGACAACAGACCCCAATGCAAACAACTTTCAAACCAGCTGATTTACAACAAAATAACAACAACTAAAAAAAACATACAACAAGTGGGAAAACTTACGTTTCGCAATGTAAGTGTAAATGAGGTAGTTATTTTAATTGAATTTAACATCTCTTTCCTGGATTATCTGGAACCGACAGTATCTTAGTTTACACGCCCAGCTCTTACAGAGCAGTCAGACTGACAACACTCCTAGCCAAAGAGACTGCAGAATAACAAGTCCCCTACGAATTGCCTCCCGCTCTCCGGCGAGTCCATATTTGCTCAGGTGGCTATCATTTACAGCGGCTCTAATCCGAATTATCTGGCATCACAAACCAGGAAGGCCTGATTTTGCTGAGGGGCTACAGAATTTAATTTTTTAAAATTTTGCTTTTGCTTAGTAAAAACACCAGGGTCTTTTTGAGGGTTAACGGGTAGCAGCACAGGGATGAGGTCGTCCCCTCTTCTGTGAGCCGCACCTCAAAATTCCTTGAGGGGTGGCTGTTTACATTTCTGCCGAGAGGAGTCATCGGGTTCAAAGCTGAAATCTGGAAGGGGGAGCAGGGGTAGACCAGCATGGGGCTGCTCTACGTCTGAAAACATTTGATTTACATGCGACGGGAGAAGGAGTCCTTTGTCTTGCACGTTACCGTTTTTCCCCACACCGTTCTTGCAATCATGGCAACATTTAGCGAGTTCACATTTTTCACAGGGTGGTGAGGAACGGTCTGGCCTGCGCGCAAACACGTTTCCGTCACACTCCGCATCTGCACGATACGTGTCAAATGCTTTTAATGCTGTGATGTTTATGCTGTAAATGGCTGAAGGTGGGGGAGGGGAGAGTCAGACATCACAGGAACCTGCAGAAGTGGGGATGGGGAGGCGGAGCTGCTCTCATGGTTGGGCGTTGTTTGTCACTACAACCATATGGGTGGCAACACACATAGTTATATATTGGTTTACAAACAACGTATTCAGATTTCCGCCTTTGAGCAGGAGATGACAAGACAACGCTGCTCCTTATATTGTTAAACGTTTATTTGGCAGTACCAGTTTAATACAACTACAACAACAACAGGCTGATGACGAAATTATGATGTTGCAATCAACGCAAACATTCGTCGAACAATTGCAAGTACACTGAGCTGAATTAAAAATAACAGCTTTAAAGTCCAATCAGCCTTTATAATCTCATTTCGTACTATCTCCACAAATGGATATACTAGTTCTATATTGTTTAACGGCACGCTTTAACTGCGCCGCAATCTGTGTGCGCGCTTTCCCGGTAGGACAAAACCAGACGTCAGAAAGGATCTCACGATTCCGCCTGTTCAGCACTGCGACCTTTCCCCCAGTTTTCATGCTCGCAGTTCAACGGGTTTATTCTGACACCACTGACTCCCCCGGTACGCCCTCCAACAGCCACGCACCCTCTCTCCTCCAATCAGGCCGCGATCACGCACTGATCACGCGCTACCTTCAATCCCATTGGACGGCGTCCTACCCATGTTTGTTTTTCATTGGTAGCATGTTGCCACCCGCCAGTCTGCTCCGAATTTTGTTTTTCTTTTTTTTCCGTATTGTTTGACACAGCTGAGGTTGGACTCAGTTGGCAGAGAGAGAGAGCAGATTTAAATACATACTCAGTGTGAACCGAGCGGGCGCGTCGGTACCCGTTGTCTTTGTTCCATTGTTTCTCGATACACACACACTGAAAAAGGCAACATCTGGGCAAATGCAGACATTTGTAACGCGTCAGACTTCAGATGTGGAACAGTTAAGCGGGGTAAGAACATTTTGTTCGATGTCTTTGGAGTAGCTATGTAACTAGCTCTGTCTGTTCAGTTTCATGTGGAACTGTGTGCGGGGGTTCGTTTGTTATGATCATGTAGCTAAGCTAGCCAGCTAGTACACTATCGTTTGTTTTACATTAGATATCAGTGCGTTGTGCTTTTTTCTTGAGGAAAGACTGTTGTCACTGTCACTTCTGAAGCTAGAATTTTGAATAGATTATTCACTTGGCTGACTATCAGTCAAGCCAGACCCAGCTCGTCTAACAAACAACAGTAATCAAGCCAGGTGCTCTAACAAGGAAAAGTTAGCAAATGTTCAGATGCCATTCATGTTGCCTGTGAAGCATGGAGATTACTAATTTTATAACCAACGTTATCAAGGATGTGGAGCAGCATGAACAAGAGCTAATCAGTTGTATCAGCTAAATTATGGGTAATGATAATGCGTGCCGTATTGTGGTGCCTACAGCCCCCAGGTTAGAAGCAAACGACTCCTGTCTTAGGAAAGCTACTTTAAAATTACTGCTCTGGAAGCCACCTTGCTTTTGTGAATGTTGTTGCAAAGGAGGTTTATGGACACTAAGTAACTAGAAAAAAAACAATATAGGCTCCATAGCCACGCCAAACATGCCTGTTTACATAGTTGTAAGAGCCGAGGTGTGCTGTCTCATTGTTATTGTCTTGCCAGAGAAAGCGTGCATGGCTCATGTGATGTGTTTGAAACGGTAGACGTCCCCGTAGATTTTTTTTTTGGGGGGGGGAGTGGCTACAGGTCGTGCATTTCTACCTGCAGGGGATGAGGCGGTGTTTCAGAACTTCCTGATGCGCTCACCACGCAGTGGGCCGCGCATGCATGTCCCGCGGGGCAGTTTGCCATAGACGTCACTCTTTAGTCTATATTTGGCCGTGGGAGGTTCCCTGCCTCGTAGTTGACAGCTATGTGAGACATGGGTGTAGCCGCATAACGGTTGCTCTGTAGCCCCGGTTTACCCACCATAGTGTCAGAAGCTCCTACGTGCAGTTGAGCATTCAGCTGATGATAGGTAAGAATAGTCTGCGCCTCCACATTTATTTTCGTCTTGTTTTAGTTATTTGGTCGGTTTAAGTCGTTATTTTGTCGTTATTAATGGAACGTGTAGAATCATGTTTAACGTTTGTGTATGACTATGTATTTAAAATGTTACTTCAACAGTGGTCTTAACACTTACCGCCGTCACTGTGGTTATTATTACAGATATTGCCGGTGTCTTAAAGCTGTTCCAGCTTACGGTTAATTACTGCGGTTGTGCGGTGGGGTTCTTCGTGATAAATGAATATCGTGATTTCGCCCTCTCTCAGGCAGACAGGATGGATATCTGCGAGTGGATCATGCGCAGGAGTAGGCACGACAGCGAGCAGTCCTGCGGAAGCACGGTGGAGTACAACGACTTGGAGGCAGCCGAAGCCCTGGTGTGCATGAGTGCGTGGGGTCAGAGGTCACACCAGCCGGGCCCCTGCAAGCCCCGCCCCCTCACCCCCACCTCTGACTCCTGTGACTCCCTCCCCCAGCCTGAACCTACAGAGCCTCCCAAGGACTTTGTCTCATTGTCTTCTCTGGTGAGAAACCCAACCCTCCACACACACATCCACCCACCCACACACACACCCCCACCAACCCACCCACCCACACACATACACACAACAAGCACACACCCACACACACTCACACAAACCCCACACAGGTAAACACACACACACGCTTAAAACCTGGATTATTGTTTGATCTGTAAACGTTTTAGTTCTGAGCGCATCATGTAAATATCGTAGGGTGTGCACTACAGCCAGGTTTGGGTCTGTGGTATCTCACTTCGACCTGTTTGCAGTAAACCTTGGCAGCGTTTATGGAGGCCGGGACAGGTGGTGAGAGATTAGATAAGAGAGGTCCCCGGGGCTCATGATTTTGCCGCTGGTAGTGCAGGCTCACCCTGGTGACATGGGGCTACCCGTCAACCTGAACAGCTCAGAGCTCCATCCTTCACCTGCCTCCATACTGCCAAAGCTACCTTATCTGCAGTGCAAACGCCCTGCTGCAGACAACAGGAACTCGGCTAGGATTCGGCAAACTGCAGCCATAAGGGAAGAGCGCAGGGCTGGGTTGGAAGATTTGTTAGAAGAAGCTTTCCATTGTGGCCCGGGGTTGGCATGGCGATTGACCGTATGCGCACGCGCTCTGTCTCTCTCTCTCTTTCAGTGCATGACCCCGCCCCACAGCCCCAGCTCCACCGAGGCCTTGACCACCACGGCCGCCCCCAGCTCCTCCGCCCCCGTGAGCAGGGCCTGCAGCTGCAGGGGTCCTCAGCCGGCCGACCTGCCGACCGCGCCCCCCTGCAGAGCCATGGCGACCAGCGTCATACGCCACACCGCTGACAGCTCCCCGTGCCAGCACATTCCAGCAGCCCCCCCAGCCGGCTCCCCTCCCGCTCCACGACAGGACTTGCGAAATGCAGTTTCGCCGTGCATGCGCCCCCCAGAGGCCCCTCCCCCCCCGCAGCCCGAGCCTCAGTGCAGCAACGTGGGCGGGATGCCCGGGAAAGACAGTGACATGCCCACCACCTTGTCCCAGCCCCCCATCTCCAGCCCACCAATCATCTGCCAGGTGGTGCCTGTCACAGGGCAGCCTGGCATGATTTCGACTTTCATCCAGGCTCAGGCGCCAGGGGTCAAGCCCATCCTGCCTCAGACAGCCACCCTCACACAGCCATTCCTGGTGGGCTCCGCAGTGCCTCAGGGCACAGTGATGTTCGTGGTCCCCTCCTCGCCAGTGTCCCAGACTCCCCAGGGCCCGCAGACTGTCATGACTGTCGGTAACACCAAGCTGCTACCTCTGGCCCCTGCCCCCGTCTACTTGCCCCCAGGACAGAACAGCATCTCACACATGGACTTTTCCCGCCGACGGAACTACGTCTGCAACTTCCCTGGCTGCAGGAAGACCTACTTCAAAAGCTCTCACCTGAAAGCGCACCTCAGAACTCACACAGGTGGGTAGACACAGTTTTTCATATGAAGAAAATGGTGCAAGGTCAATTTCAAGGCCTGTTTCTAAAGTACGCTAAATTTAATCATGCAAGTTGCTATGTTATGTAGCAAATATTTTTTTGGAATGTTTCTTAAATGATAGAAATTTAACTGGGGAAAAAATGATGGCAATATGACAAATTCAGAAATTACATCCCTTTACTACTGAGAAAATGAGGTCAGAATTCAGAGTTGCTGAAGACCTGCTGTTTACCCATGCCATCAGTTCAGGTTATGTGGGCTTGTCACCTTACCTGACACTCTCCGTTTTTCCAGGTGAGAAGCCTTTCGGCTGCAACTGGGACGGCTGTGACAAGAAGTTCGCTCGCTCCGACGAGCTCTCACGCCACCGCCGGACGCACACGGGCGAGAAGAAGTTTGTGTGCCCCGTGTGTGACCGTCGCTTCATGCGCAGCGACCATCTGACCAAACACGCCCGCCGGCACATGTCCACCAAGAAGCTCCCCACCTGGCAGAACGAGGTTCGCAACCTCAACAAGATGGCCGCCGCCAAACCACCAGCACCCAGCCCAGTCCTTCCTGTCAGCATGCTTGTGCCTGCCTCAAACTAGCCAGAGCACTGCTCCAGGGACACCTCCCTCCCCAAAACCACAGTCTGGAGGAGGGGGAAGGGGGGTGGGAACAAAATAAACTCCGCTGCTACTTGCTCATGGAAAAAAAAAAAAAACCCCAAACATGCACTGGACTTAACCCCTTTTTTCCTTGTTTTGCTCGTTTGTATTTTTTGCAAATGATTCTTTTTGTTGTTGTTTACGGTCATGTTTTACAAAATTTTAATGTATGCACTCTCTGCCAAAGCCTTCGAAGTTTGTCTTTTACCGTCTGTGTTTTGTATATTTGTACATATCAATATCTGTATGAATATGAATGTATTGTGTATTCTAAACAGCATTTATTTACAGATTATGGAAAATATTATTGATATATGGGAAAAAAAATCCTCAAGTGGACAGTAATCTACACTGTGATTATTACATTACATTTCACTTTGCGTATTATTTAATAAACATTTGTAATAAAGTGTACGGGGTGCTGTCGTCACCCTCCTGGATTTTTGACTTTGCGGCCATGTTAAAGGTCATTCCCGGCTCTACGGAGCTGGTTCTGCCCGGAGTGGTTATTCTGGGTAGGAAGGGAGGGTGGAGGTGGCGTTTGTACTCTGCTTGCGTGCGAGTGGTTTTCACCGGCTCTTTTTGGCGGTCAGCTGAAAAGCATCCTGTAGAATTTGCTGAGTCGGTGTCCCGTCACACGGCTCTCCCCCGCAGGCTGTAAGTGAAACTGCTGCTTTGGACTTTTTGTTCCTCATTATCAGCTTCTGTTAAAAATACAACCGACATTTAGCAGCAGGTCGGTGGGTAATATTACTACATCAACAAAGCGGAAAAACCTCAGGAACAAGGAGCTAGCTCACAAATAGGCCTACGCACAGTTCCTACGATATGGCATGGCAGATAAAGCGAGCCAGTTGAACATACTATCCGTGCGAGGTAGGCTAAGCTTAAAGCTTTTTAAGCAACTAAAAGAATTCCTTTAAGACATTTTAAGTAAAACCATATACAGTAACGTATAAGTAGACGTATCAGCGGAAGCATTAATTGACTTAATTTTTCGTGGGGCAAATCCTTTTTCAGCATACTCTTATTAATCTAAATGACAGCAACTTCAGAGTACTATTTAACTAAATCACAGCCCAGTAATCCGAAGCATATTTTCTAACACTGGATCTTATACTTTCTGAAAACACAGTTTTAAAGCGCATAAGTTCAAGTGTTGTGCAAAACCATCTCAAAGGAATCCACTGCCGATATCCTCTGACTTAGATCCGGGAACCGGCGCTGATAATGAAAGTCATATTTTAAAATAAGAGTTACGTGCTGAATCACGAATGACGTTTTTTTTTTTTTTAATAACAGTGGTGAGTGATTCATGTTCCAGTAGTTTTCCTTTTTCGTACGTTTCCCAACGAAGGCTGCCTGCGTGCCGGAACATGACACACGCAGCTTCACGACTTATTTCTGATTTCCCTCTGACACCCAGTAACAACGTTTATCCAATAAAATTGTAGACGTGCGGAACTGTAAGGGGGTGCGACCAATCAGCTGTGTCCTTCGGTACCCGCCCATTGCCTTACTGACCGACATACGGAGGATGAAAAAACAGCTGCTTACGCGCGCTGAATACGCTCGAGTTACATTGTTCGAGAGCGCCACCGTGTGGTGAATGATTCAACGCCATCTTTAGAAACTTATCACATTAATTCGTGAAGTAGGCAACTTGCCTGCTGTTTAATTCAACACATTTAACTGTAAAATAACTTCAGCCAGTGCTGCATTACGCAAATGCTTCCCTGCAGCACTGAACTGTCTGCGTCAGTAGATACAACCTCCAAAAAAAAAAAAAAAAACGCTTTCAACAAAAGGCTACGTAACTCATGTACAAAGACACCCTTTAAAGTCAGTAAAAATGATTATGCAATTCAAATAATTGATATAAAATTAAGCCAAGCTACGGTGAATAATTTCGCCTAATTTTCACATGCCGAGTAAGCATTATTTCAAGCACGCAACACGACGTTTTTTAGTCTTTGGTTAAACTTGGTCCAGTGTTTTTTTTCTTCTTACCATTTGAAGAGAATTGGGTCTTTCAGATTTTATTACATCCAAGTCTCAAATTAAAAAAAAAAAATCGCTGAAGTTCGTGTGGTGAATTAGATCTTCGTCACAAGGCATATATACTGAAAAAAATAGAACACCGCGCTATTATTTTTAATGGAGTAATTAAATGGACCGTTTAAGGATGTAAGAACTCATTTCTGCGCATTCTTTGGCATAATTAACAAACTACTTAACGTTAGCCAGATAGCTAGCTGCCAAATGATAATAATGAAAAAGTTGGATGTATTTTCTCTTTAATACAACTGGAGCTGCATCTCCGTACATGATTGTGATTTTTGTAGGCTATTCGTTTCCCGGGCCTTCCAACTCTTAGCTTGAATCCCAACGATAAAACTGAGTTAAAGTGTCGGCCTCAAATGTGCTCATTGTTAACACTTTACAAAAAGGGTCATTTTACCATCGAACTAATACCTGATTCATCGGCTAATGCTTAGGTTTTTTGCTTGGCACACGCTGCAAAGTAATCACGCATCTTGAGGCAGCCTCGCCTCCCAGGTAATCATGATGGAGCGAACTTGTGACCGGAAGCGGAGAGGAGAGAAAAACTGTAGCGGCAATTTTAAACGGGACAGAGACATTTTTAGTTTTCACATAGTGTGGATGGCGGAGACCAGTTAGCAGCATTTTGCCGGGGGCTTACAACGATTTTCTTTGTAAACACTTTGTTATCTGTACCGCCGTCACAGGATTTGTTTGGGGTCTACTACGATCGTTGTACTAGGTCGTTTGTTTACGCTGTTTGTGTCGCTGACGGCATTTTGGAGACACCTGTTCACCGTTAGCTTGCCAGGGTTTAGATTGTTTCCATCGTGCCATCATTTAAAGAAAATGCTGAACAAACCACCGCTGGAGCCCAGAGGACAGAGATGTCGGTAAGTTCACCTTTTTCCGCCTTGGACTGAGAGGTCTGCCTTGTGCCAGTTTTTGGGGTTTTTTTTTTCCCCGTCTTCCACACGTTCACATAGCACCAATGTGACAGCGCAAATCAACAAATCAAGGTGCAAGCACAGGCCTACGCTTTAAACAAAGATTCTACGTAACTAAAACGATCATTTCTATTGCAATAGATTCCTAAATGATCTATTACAATTAAATTTAAAATACTGTGCCGTGGGAATTGTGGTGGACGCCCCACCCAAATTGCTGGGGAAAGCGCGTCCTCCTTGAACTCTTGGAGGGGAAACGTGGGACAGTATGATATCTATAGGCACTTTTGTGAAGGAATGCCACAGACATATTTTTAGTCACTGAATACTGATGTGTTCAAAGGGAATCTATATTGTTGCGATTTGTACAGTGAACTGTTGTTGGTACACTAATTTAGTTGATAAACTACAGAAATGGAACAAAATATATAGTTTACATACTGTAAGTATGTAGTAAAAATGGACAAATTTCTTAGGCAGAGGTTAGGAATCAACAGACAGTGCTTCATTCCTGCTACAATTCATGTTTTAAAATAAAATGATCAATTGATATTACTGTATTTTTCTTTACATAGGAATACAAGGTAAAGTAGTTACAATATTACAGAAATGCCATTCATGTTACTGTTGAATGATCAATTTTGAAGCCCACATGCATGTCAAAAATATAATTTCCCAGATGTCCTCAAGATCCTCAAGTCAGAAGCCTGAGTGCTGAGCAAACCCACACAAACCTCACACCCCCTTGTTCTATAGGGAAAATGTTGAAAAGGTCACACTCACAGCCATAGGACCATTATTTTAAAGGAAAGATGGTCATGACATAAAACAGTCTTCCTCTCCTGCTTGGCCCTTCCGCATTGTCAGAATTTTGGTTAATTTTTTTGAATCTTGCAGATTAAATGACAAAGACCATACCATTTTTCTTTGCTGTGACTTGCCGTTCAGAATTACAAAATATTTACCACCGTACCTACAAACAGTATGTTTGTAGGGATTGAGAGTTGTATTTTGAAGTTCTTAGTTTAGATATGAATTCAACAATTATGTAATTGCATTCTTGTTTAAATGTCACTCCTGTAAAATGTACTGAATGGTAGCATAATGGCCTTGTAATTCATTCTGTGCTTCTGCCAAATAAATAACACACAAATTAATATTGACTTAATAATAATAATTTAGCGCCAAACTGTATTCAAATGCAATTTCATATCTTCACCACGGGGTGGGAGTAGAGAGGCAAACTGTGACCAACAAAACTTAAGTCTCCCCTCAGCTGCATATGGGTAATGAGAAATGGGGCCGCTCAGTCTTTCTGCTGATGCGAATACTTCTAACAGGAAGGGGGTGTGCAGCTGCAGAGCTGTGGGCAGGAAATGGACCTCAAATATACATTCCAACATACCTTTTCCAGCCAGGCACAGAATAAGAAAAACATTCCATGGGCGCACAAACACTCACCCCCCTCAATATGCATCTCTGCCAAACCAGCAAAATCACATCTGAGGGAGTTG
The DNA here is from genome assembly GCF_013368585.1 of Megalops cyprinoides. Taxonomy (NCBI): domain Eukaryota; kingdom Metazoa; phylum Chordata; class Actinopteri; order Elopiformes; family Megalopidae; genus Megalops; species Megalops cyprinoides. The sequence goes on from NC_050594.1 coordinate 10,279,816, forward strand.
TAACAGTGCATTGAATATTTTGTCCTGAATCTGTTTCAAACCCCTTTGTCAGCTTTGAAAGACCTTGCACATCTGTAGTTTTATACACACTCAATATCAACAAGTAACAGTACTGCATTCACAGATATTTTGGCTGTTTTGTTTATGAGCAAAATATGTGCTTTTGTCCCAGCAAAATCTTTTTGGCTCCAAAAAGCAAGTAAACAACACACCATACCAACATACCTTTGTGGCATAAGGTTGTTCACCTCAGTGAGCAGGCATAACATTAACATCAAATCTGTTTGAAAGTAAGTACACATTTACCAGCTTAACTTGGGGTAAGATAGCTGGTGTGTGTTAAATATTCTCAGAGGAGTAGTCACCATGACAACAGAAAATACATAGCCTTGGACCTAGGGGGGTCCTCACAGGTGAATCGCGGTAACTAGCAGCAACCAGCACTTTCAGTGGGCACATTGTTGGAGGGAATAGCAGAGTCTAATGGCTCTGATCAGCTAGGCTGCACACCTGCAGGTAAAGAATGAAACAGTGTCCTCTCGCTGCGGTTTTTCTGTTTGACCTGAATTCTGAAGGCATCACTTTTGTCTTCTCTCTTACAACCGTGCCCTTGTACATTTGACCTTGTAACCTTCACTCAGTGTCATATATATAGGATAAGGTAGACTGAAATCAGTCCTCAGGGTTTGCAGTCGGGCGTCAAATGTGAATAACAATTTTAAGGAAACTATATAATTTTCATTTGTTCCTTCTCTTGTAAACTCCAACACAAAAAATACTGAAAAAGGTGATAGTTCCTTTCTTTTCAGGCACATATGAAGATTTGCATTTGAAAGGGGATCAGCATCTATGACAATCTGGCCCTGATGTAAAGAAACGATGGCTGATATTCACCCTCCCCTTGAAAAAAAAAGAAGAAATGCATGGTGCATTGGAAGAATGTCCTTCCTCTGATCCCCATCAGCTGAATTCCCTCTCGATTGTGTCCATCAAGTCCTCCTCTGACCCATTGTACAGGATGACAGGCAAAGTGAGAGAGGGCTCATTGCAGCTCCCAGGGACACTGTGAGGGAATGAGAGACAGAGTTGAGAGAAGGCAGAGAGGGAGGGTTGAGTTCCCATTCAAAATAACTTCTTCCAGCATTTCCCCTTTGTGCTGCCATTGTGATATTTTACTTACACTTGACTGAATTCATGTTCTGTCCGTTTGACAGCCCTCAACATACGAATGTCATAAGATGCACAGACCCATGGCCTGTTAACTTGCACATTAAGACATTCAGTTGGTGACGGTTTTTTGGTGAGAAACGACCCAAAATACTGCCGAATGCGCAACAATGCTTGGAACACGAATTACGAATCATATTTCAAAAATTTATAGTAAAGGGCAAACACACTCGATAACCTGAAATACAACCAACCATATATTCATATTTAAAAAAGCTGCTCGCTTTTTAATCTTTAGACTGAGCTCATGTTGTGACCCATTCAAAACCTGCATCTTGACCGAAAAGCATGACGGCATAGCTGACCTGGTAATTAAATATACATGGGGTTAATTCGATATTGCCCGACCTGCTGTTCCGACAGCAGCCTTGTCACTGAGCCGAAATCATAAATAATTGAGTGAAGAGTACTCACAGGTCTGTCTCCTCCGTGCGCGCAAGGTCCTGGAGAGGCAACGGGTCCTGAAATTTGATTGTAATCAAACACCGAGTTATTCATATTGTCGTAAACAACGCAGGACAATACTGTTTCAGTCCTTATTTACTCCTAGTGTGTTAAACAAGTTCAAATGTACCATTTAATGTTTACATCTGTTTGTATAAGAGCTCTAAATTCATATTAGCTGTACGTAACCCACATACACGTTAACTGTATAACGTTCCGAACTAAAACATATAGGCCAAACCCCCCCCAAACACACACACACACGCACGTAGTATTGCCCATGCACATAAAGTCATTGTGATTTTTTTTCAAACGCACACTACATTTCTGCCTTCAGACCATCTAATTGAGTTCTTACCCCTTTCTGGAGCAGACTGAAAATGCAGATAGATTATACACAGATTAACATTAGGCCAATTGTCAGGAACCAGCATGGGGAGATACCCCGTGAAGCACACGTCACCGTGTCTTTTACATTTTTGTATAGGCCAATTACTGTAATTTAACACAGCACAACACATGGTAGCAAAATAACGCACTTTGTTTTGAAAGCCGTTACCACGTGTGTCGGGAAGATAATGTATATTTTTCCACGGCTGATTGAGGGAAGTGTCTTCTTTGTCGCTTCCAGGACCGACCTTAGCAGGGTGGTGTGTTCTTTCAGGCTGTTCCGAATTGCTGAATTGAGGAGTTGATTTGAAATCGCCGCCACTGTACACTCTCCTGGAATTAAAGAATCCTGACGTCTTACACCTGGTGAAGGAATTCTTCTGCGAGCCTTTACTGGAACGATATCGACGACTTTCGTATTCCGCCATCACTCGGTCCAGTTCTGCCTCGATATCCTCGTCGTCATCGGCTGAAAATTCGGAATCGTGCCCTTCGCTGTGGCAGTCCGGTCGAGTTCTGCCCCAGGAGCGACTCAAGTCAGTCAGCTTCTGGATTTTGAATGATTTGAACAAGCGATCGTTCTCTTTCTGATTACACTCCGGGCTGTCTTTCTCTGTTCTGTACACGTTTACCTCGGTGACAGACGCAGGTGCAACCTTCTTCCCTCTGCTACTGCCGCTACCCATGCTGCTGTCGCTGGCACACAGTAGAACTCACTGGAAACGCGAGTTGCTGGTTACATTTTTTCCCTGAAATGTCTGGATGAATTTTCCCGTCTTCCATGCACTGTAAACCAGATATCCGTGTGGAGAAGTTAAAATTTAACTTGTTTCCACACAGAAGCTCACGTCAGAATTTGGCTGCATAGAGGACTGTACTTGAGGAACTCGGATGAAAACGTTCAGTTGAAAACCCCGCACTCCACACTGGACGCAGCTGAAGTTGGACAAATATGAAAGCACAGCGGGACACGGCCGAGTCTTTTTGAAGCTGCAAGTTTTACAGGCTCTGAATTCCTTTAAGGTCCTGCGGGCGGCAGAGAAAAGTAAAAAAAAAAAGTTTCCAGTGGTTAAAATGCAGCGATCTTGTGAACTCTCATTTACCATTGACCGTTTCGCATAAAAATATCATACCGTGTCCATCTGAGAGTGGCTCAGTAGAAGACTGCGCTGAGCTGCAGACCGGTCACAGCCTCGAGGTGCATCTGCTCGCGCCTTGTGAGTGGCAACAGGAAAACAGCTGGAATAGCGCACAAGTTACAGTTACGTAACTAGTGTACAGCATCCTGCCGCGAGCACTCCTCCCTCTCAATTTAAAACTATACACCACAATTGTTCATATATGCCCCCGGAACACTACCATGGCCTTTATTATTATTATTATTATTATTATTATTATTATTATTAGTAGTAGTAGTAGTAGTAGTAGTAGTTATAGATTATGTTTAGCTACTGTAAGCGACTCAGAAAATATCCGTCAATTGATAATATTACAGTATGTAGCAGTAATCAGAGTACTGAGAGCTAAAAATTATAGGCTAACGAACTGTAGAAATAATTACGGTGTTATCATTTCAATACATTCTATGTAAAACAAAATTACTAAACAAAACAAAAACTAGCTTTCTGGGTGTACAATGTAACTAATTGTACATATTTAACTAAGCTTAACACCTTTATGTTAATTATTAATGTAAAGGTTGGGTATCTGAATGATTCTCACAATATGCGATACCTTACCCACAGGGGTGCCCAAGTTGCTCAAACCCAGAGCGCACAGGAAAACACAAGAAAATATAGCTTAACATACTGAAATGTATATTTGAATAACTAAGCTATAATTATATACATGTATATAAACTGCACGTACACTATAGTCAGTTTAGTATGGCTAGGATGAATGTCCTTGGAGCGGCATATGTGTTTTTTCCATATATCTTGGGACGTCATAACTTGAGTTGCCCTCACGACCTGCAGTTTGGAAACCACTGCCGTGCAGCATGCCCAGTTAATCAGTTGTAATGAGAAAGAGTTCATAGGAGACTAAAGGGATTGATATCATCTTAGAAGAGAAACATCCGGAGCAGACCCAAAGCTGGTAACATAGAGCGCAAAAAACTGAAATGGAGTAAGAAAATATTACCATGCGTGGAAAAATAGTGACGGCGACTAATCACTTTGATAAATATTCGCAGCCTCTTGTCAGCAACAATGACAGGGACATTTGCCCATCTGTGTTCAGCTAATAGGTTTTATTGAAGCGGGTGGAGAAAGGGAGGGCTGTTGCAGCTCCTGTCAGCGAGCCGCGACGTCTGACTGATCCAGCCAGTGAGTGATTACAGCGCACCGCGGAGCCACACAAGAGAAGCGCATTCCAGCCCGGGAGCACGGGCTTCCTGGAGATCCTTCACAATGCCTTTGTTTAGTCCACCCGCTCGCACAAAGAGCCAGCAGGCGCGTTTCTCCGCCGCGCCGGTCTGCCAGAGCGGCCCGGGCCCCGACTCAACCCGGCCGCGTTGTTTGCCTTCCCTCTCTCGGCCCGCGCGACGGAATGTGCACCCGGACATCTGGAGCACGACCTTGGGCCATGACGCCTCTCATCGCACGTCCTCAAACACTCTTGCTGACGTCTCTCACACACACGGGCTTCGTCTCGCTTTGCCAACAACGTTTCTGAACAGGTGGCACAAACTGTAAGAACTTTTATTGGGTTGTACAGTGTTGGCGTGACTGTTTGCCCTGAATCCCGGCGCTTGATTGTTCTGCGTCAGTGACCAAAGGAATGATCCTGTTTGGCTCTGTTGAAATTTGATTTTGTTCAATTGCCGCTACTCGTTTCATTTTAAGTGTAAATGTTAAAAATAAAAAAGGGCTTCCGCACCAACGGAACATAACCACTTGGTGTTATATGTAATATAGTTGTGTGCTATACTTTAGTTGCACCACTTGGCCATTTCGCCACGGTCCTCTCTCTACAACGCTGGCCCATGGCACAACGTCTGGAACAGAAAATTTGCTCCAAAATCATTTGCGCTGTTATTGTGGGATGGCCTTAAATGCCAAAACTGGTCCATCATAAACGCCATCCTGTAGGTTTATAAGTTTAAGTTGTGCAAGTTTTTTCTGCGTTCTGAGGCGCAGGTCGTGCAGTCGGCTTTATGGAGCTGCGCAGTAAACCGTGTAAATGAGGATTCGGATCGTTTCATCTGGTACGGCAGGAATAAATGTATTCCCGGTTTACACGAGGATAAATTCGGGCTGCTCCTGTAGCCTACAAGCCGTGCTTTGTAGCTCAGCTTACCTCCGTGTTCCCTAGAGAAGCGCAGAACATCTGGATGTTAAATGAACGGCTCTCAGGAAAGTGGGAGGGGCATCTTCCTGCCGCTTGAAACCCCAGGGCCTGATAAAACCGCTGCGGCTTTGGTGTTCGGTGAAATCTAAAAATAAACCTCTCCTCCAAGTGGCTGGAGACTGAGGGCCAAAAGAAAAGCAACACTCAACACTTTTCAACTTCATCTCATTTCTCTCAACATTGAGAGGAAATGTTGATCTGAGGGGTACAGCACAGCACTCATAAGTATCTTACACTTGCTCCTATTGCTTTTGCTGGTATAGTGTATAAAGAGGTGTTATTTAGTTTCCTGGTTCTGCTTATACTTAAGCAGTTGCTTGGCAGCATACTCCACTGGCAAATGTACATGAGATATTCTAGTGATGTTGAAAAGTATGTAAAGATCTTCACCTGTGAATTTATTCTGGTGGTCAGTCTGCACTGAGAACAGGTTGATAATAAGTATCTGGGGGCTAGATTAGTCTGAGCTTTTATTTGCTCCCAAACAGCAGTATATTTCTGCAGAGAAAGCTGCTCAATTTTCAGACCCTGTTTTTTCAGAGTCTGTTTTACAGCACAGAGCAAGGACAAATTTTACAAGCCAGCTGCCTGCAGCAGACAGGATCCAGTTAAAGCAGAAGAGGGGCCTCTTTTTCCATGAATTCCACAGACACTCCAATGTTGAAACCTTTCATGGAATCGTGGAGAACACAGTGCATTCCCACTCGAAAGGGTTTCACTCATGGCAGCTACTTACAGCCGCAGAGTCTAACTGAATGTAATCCAGTCCTGGTTTTAGCCCAGAGGAAAAAGTCATGGATAGGCTTGGTTATACTGCAGTGTTTGTACAAACTGCAGTTCAAGCTCATTTTATCTGGGGAGGAATATAAATCTATGTGACAGTGTGTTCAAATTTCTCGAAAAGCCGCTGGGTTTATTTCGGTGTCCTGCGGCATCATTTTAATTCTTTCGGCTCCGGCTCTATGCCACCACAGAGACGGCATGTGAAGCAAACAAAACCATTCATCATGTGTGTTTAGACATGAGGGCAAGATTCATGGTTGATGAGATTTTTGTTTCATATACAATAGGAGGAAAGTTCTGGTTGGCTTTTTGAGGTCTGTTTCTTGGAAGGGCCATTACAGGGTAAAATATTAAACAGAATATTAACATGGCCATTCCAAGAAACCGCAAGCATCTCTTCATCTACAGACCAAACCCTAAAGGTGAAGAAAATGCTTTAGGTCAATCACAAATTCAGGAATATCCTTGAAAGCACTCCACTGTACCATTCAGTAGATGGCTGTTTTTCTGTGTGTGCGGGGGTGTGTGTGCGGGGGTGTGTGTGTGTGTGTGTGTGTGTGTGTTTGTGGTGATGGAGTTAGAGGTTAGCATTTGGGATCGTATTTCTACACTGTAGTTCCGCAGGCAGTGTTTTCGGTAGGGCTGCTGTTCTCCACTTTAACAGTCAGATCGTAAACAGGCTGCTTGCCTTTATTCACACCGCCAGGACTCCTCACACAATAGAGGGGCAGTGTCCTCCCTTCAGCGACAGCGTTTACGGCCACAAGTTTACTGTCAGTCTGAGAGGACGGCGACTGGTCCTTGAACCCCCTGTTCCTTAAAGTAAGAAGGAGGGGTGGTGCCCCCACAGTTAACAATGCGCTGGCTAAGTGGTGAACCTCAGTCAGGGTGACGGGAAGCAGCCAAACACTCTTTCACTTGGAAATTTTTCTGTTAAGCAAATCAACGTATAAATAGCATAATTAGGCTGTGACATCCAAACAGTGTGGATGTGAGAACCACATTTAGGTAAGCTTATGATTTCTCAGATGGGCGTTCTATGGTTCTGTTTTCCAGTCTGAGATGGTTAGAGGTGGCTTTGGCATTGAGAGGGGAAACCTTTCATGGAGGGAGTCCTGCCCTCCTTTTAAACTTTTCCTGGGTTAGAACACGCCCTGCTGGTGTTAGGATACTTTAGTAGAGCGTCTGACACATGTATGACCTGTAGTTCTTCCTGGTCAGTGCTGGCTGTCTGTAACATGGGGTTGGGCTGTCAGAGGCTGCCTTTGTTTTGTGGTTTGGTTTTGGACTCTGTTCTGGCTCTGAGGAGCCTTAATGGCTGGGTCACTGCTTTGGCAGGGTGTTCTTGCCACAGATGTTTTGCACTCAGTACAGGAAGTCCGAAGGATTTTGTCGACTTGTAGAACCCCACCCCTTAACTCTGGATAGAAAGTTTTTTTTTTTTTTTTTTTAAAAAGGCCCCCGTTTTACTTGCTAGTTGTGTTATGAATTTTGTTCCGTTGTAAGAAAGTGTGATGACATTGAAATAAAACTTCCCTCCTGTAACAGTACATTTAATTTTTATGTTACTTTCCCTTGCTAGACAGGTACTGTAAGCCAGGGTTGTATAACAGAGAAGATTGCATCAGTACTGTAGTGTTTCCATGGCAACCATGGACACCCACGAGCTTGTGGAAAGAATTCAGTCAACATTTATACTAAGCACATTTACACTGAGCATAATTATACTAAACACATTTACAGTGAGAATATCGAACTAGACACATTCATACTGAGCATATTGTTACTGAACATGTTTATAAATATTTCCATGGGTGTTATTGGACTACCCATCCTCCCTGCAAATCATTAACATACTTAGAGTGCCGTTGGATTGTGTGAATAAATTTACCCTCATAAAACCCTGTGTATAAACCCTGTGATACATGTCACTGTGGCTTCGCTACAGCACATAGTTTCAGAGTATTATAGCCTTTTCTTGCAGGACCTCTTAGGCTTTAATGTGCAGTGTGTTTAGGAAGCTCTGGGGGGCTATTTAAGCCTGCAGCTGTGCAGGTTTTCCCTGACTTTCACTCATGAAATTTAAACGAATATCCTTTCATTTTAACTATGTTTTTTGTTGTTTTACTCATTCTCTGCAAATTACATAATTTAGAGCGTTCAGGACAAAGCCAGGGGATTTTTTTTAAATTGCATTTATCCATGGGTTGTTTGTCCCAGGGAAGGAGGACGTCCTCGGGGGTGCCGTAACCTCGGAGGCCTGGGGTGCGGAGCGCAGCGGAGACTGAGGCTCATTCAGTACTCCTGATGGGACAGCGAGGGGGTTGCCACGGTTTCCCACTTTGCACCCTTGCGGAGTGCAGCTGGGGTAAAAGGCAGACACTGGTGGGCTGCTTTTTTTTCTGCAGCCCTTTTCAGAGCCGGCTTGACTACTGCGGTGCAGGTCAGAGGTTAAATGTAATCTAAATGTACAATCCTTTCAGCACTGTAACGCCTGTCACCAGAGCAGGGGCGACTCCCAGAGGAAAGGTCTCCCTGGATTTCTCATCGCTGGGAGAGCTGGTCCTGTCGGGGGGCGGTGGGGGACGGAGCGCAGTCTTCTGCAGAAATCGGTCACCACAAACGACACATGGTTCAGCTGCATTCCAACACGGCGTGTTTACTCGCTTTTTTCCTCCTCTGGGTTCGCATTTACTGCATGTGTTTTTCTGCACAGATGGCGACACTTCTAGACAGATCCTACAAAAAGTCAATGTGACTTTGAGTGATTTGGTGCATGGGAACATTGCAAAATGCTGTCCTACAGCTGTCTGGAACCTACCACCCACCATCACCACCACCACCACCACCACCAAGTAATGAATATCCTGAAAAATGATCTCGTGTAATCACTCAGTGTAATTTAGAGGGGCTCCTGAGTGGCTCAGTGGTTGAGGGGCTCACCCTGAGAGCAAGCTGAACTTTAAGACCCGGGTTTGCTCATCAGACAATGATGACCGGGCTGCCACAGTGGCGGAACATATTGGCTTTGCTCCACTGGGGATAGGGGTGGGTATCTCGGCAAAGGTTGCTTGTCTCACCACTCTAAGGCACCCTGCAATTTGTGGGGCACGAGCAAGTTTCTCAGATGACAGAGACATGTAGAATTTTCATTTAGTCCAGTGCTCTACCTCTGACTGTGTTGGAGTGAAGTTTATGGCTTCTGAATTGTATCACAAAGTGATACATATGAAGGCAAATCTGAATCTTGCTGGCTCTGTGAGTGCAAAATCCCTCAGTTTCTAGCGGTAAGGCATGTAGTAGCACGATGGTGCTGTGTGTGATGCGAGGGGAAATTCACAGGATTAAAAGCATGATTAAAGTATCTGAGTGAGCTGTGCTTTTTAACAAGCTGCACATGCTCTGCTCTCCAGACTCTCTGGAGGACCTGATGGAGTCTCTCCCTGAAATTGAAGTGGGGAGGGGTGAATGAGTAACATTAAAAAGTCTGCTGGGTGTTACATGCTTTAATGAACTTTAAATCACTACAGCTTGATTTTACTAAGCTGAAATCAGGATGCATGGTGAGGATGGACCTGTTCCATTTGCAACAGTCTCTGGTATTACCACATTCTCAAGGTTTGGCTTCAGCTATGTGGCTGTGGGTAAACAAGTCTGATCAGTATCATTACAGCTGGGAGCACACCAACAGTCTGGATGTAATTAAAATGGACTTACCAAAGAACCCTCTGTACTGTTCTGGCCTGAAATCCGAATTTTGCATGGGAAAGGGAGAGGAATGAGACTGCAGACTGCATTGTTGATGCATGGATTCAGGAGCGTTTGAGCTGATCACTTGATCCTCCCAGAAGCAGCCCCTGGATGCCAGCCTAAGCTTGCCTAAGAACCATGGCATGGGGCCTGGGGTAGAGTGCTGGAGGAGGCAGCAAATCAGAGCGACTCTCTTCCCGCAAACAACTGTGAAGCCACCTGGTCCTGACCTGCCATGATTAACACACATCTAAGGTGGACCCCACATCTCAGGAGGACCCCATTCACGTCACTGTGGGACACCAGTTTCAGCTGGCCTCCGCCCACATGCCAGCTGGACTCCATCCACATATCACTGAAACTCTAGCCACATCTTAGTGGGACTCTACGCTCATCTTGGCTGGACTCCACCCACATCTTGGCTAGACATGGTCACAAAGGACTGCATGATGCACAGTTTGCTCCAGTGACCTTCTACAGACTTTGAGCCATGCAGTGGTGTCCTAACCCCTAGATGGCGCTTACCAGCCTTATGTCAGGCTTGACTCACTGAGTCCGTGGCTCTGTTTGATTCCTATTGGTGGCCAATGGATATGGACAGGTCAGAGGGCAAATGGTGACCTGGGAGCTATCCTTGGTGGGTGTCTTAAATACTTCTGGTGACAACTGAGATAAGTATGCATGGGCTGCCTCTAGCTCCAGGGAGGAACTTTTCTTGTTTTCACTTGTTTCTTATATAATGAGACGTGTGTACAGCATATTGACTGAGCAGGTCAAACACCCGCTGCTTTTGATTGCTTGTCCGGTGTTTATGTATATTATCTCACTTTAGTACATAGTTACCAGATGTGTGGCCAGGGAGATATGACAGAAATACATCCCTCCCTGGAAGCTCAGGGCTGTTGGCTCATTTCAGACTGGATCTAACTGTTCTCAGACACAAGAAAGACAGTGTGTGTGGGATACTAACATTTGACATCACATGTCCCATGGAACTCAAATGGCTTTGATTTTCCCTTTGTCTTGTGGAATGCTTCCCATTTATAAGACCAAAATACAAATGGTTTTCAGCGTTTTTTAAACAGAGACATTTCAAGTGGAGAACACCAGACCAATGATCATAGAGAATTGTTTTGAGTGCACATTTTACTTTAAATATGAAATTCATATGGGTGTCTGTTCATGTAAATCTGCATGTTTTAATTCAAATTCAAAAATTTCCAAGAGGATCTACTGAAACCATTTTTCAGACATTATTAGTCTTTCTGCCAGTGAGATTTGTGTAGCGATCTCCATATATTCATGCTTTTATTGGTCCACTTTGCAGCCAGAATAGGGTTAAAGTATATAATTGAATTTCTTCATTATTACCATTACCACCAAACAAGAAAAAATGCATTTATGATGCATTTATCAATGACATAGGTTAATGTATTTTAATGATGTGTTTAATTGTATGTTGTCTACACATGGATTCAACTACATTTTTATCTGACTGACAGCTGAACATTCAACATTGTATGTTCCACTAAATAATTCTCGTTTAAGCTCTATTATCATTATATACAATCGAGAATGCTTAAATCTGCAATATTCGGAATCTAGAGGAATATTATCACAACAGTGCCCCCCTATGGAATAATTGTGTAAGTTAAGTACAGCGCAAAGCTGATTGATTCTGTAGGGTGTAGACAGGTACAGAGACAGAATATGTAAGTACTATGTAAGTGCGGGAAGCCAAACTCCTTTAGACAAAGAACCCTATCATAAGAGGCACCTGCCACATAACATTGGTCATTATACAGAGAAAAGTGTGGTTTATTTATTGAAAGTAAGGGGGCAGTTTCACCTGTGCGCTGGGTTCAGGAGAATGTTGCTGTTGCAGTGGTGTGTCAGTCAGAACACAGGAGTCAGATATCCAGTTCAAGGCTTTATTGAAGGGATGTGGGTATGTGTATGTGTATGTGTATGTGTATGTGTGTGTGTGTGTGTGTGTGTGTGTGTGTGTGTGTGTGTGTGTGTGTGTGTGTGTGGTTTCATAGGCATAGACACACACAACAATCTGTCCTCAGGAGTTTGGTGTCCCCAGTTATTCACTCCACAGGAATTGGTGCAGCATTGAAATGGGGGAGGTCACCACAACTTTTATATTGTCCAAAATCCTTGGTTCTGTTGGGGTTCCTATTGGTGGCCAATGGATACGGACAGGTCAGAGGGCAAATGGTGACCTGGGGGCTGTCCTTGGGGGTGCGGCTGTGCCTCGGGTTACCTGTGGGGGAGCTGCTGATAAGGGCGAGCAGCAGGACAGGTTTGGAAAGATTTGAACTGGTGTTTATATAAAGGTCTGTGAGAGGTGCACATTCTTTCTAAACAAATATAACTTTCCCCTACCTTCTGTGCAAGAAGCTGCTTTACATCCCATGCCTTAGGTGACAGCAGCGTGATTTATACGGATCCAGTCTGTCATCAAAGCTTAAAAGAATGGAAGAAAATATAAACAACATTACGAAATATATGTGACCTTTAATTTAGGCAGCAGGATATTTACTTAATTTAAGTACCTGTACCTTGCCCAAGGGTACAATAGCAGTGCATTTCCTCACTTGTCTAAATCCAGTGCTTTACTGATGTTGCACACAGAATGGATTAATCGTTTAACACAAAGCTGTTGGGTCCTATCTGATGCAGGCTAAATGAAATAAATTTCTCCTCAGAAGAGTGTGTTTCTCAGAAGACTGTAGGCTTATTTCACCAGTTGTGGAACGAGCGTCCGGTGTTCTTCTAGATCAGGTTAGTTTCGCCGTTAGGTAAGCAATTATTGTTGTTAATAGGGGCCACATCCCTTTGTCCATCTCAGTTTGTGCACACCATCCCCACCTCTCACAGACCTTTATATAAACACCAGTTCAAATCTGCCCAAACCTGTTCCACCACTCCCCCTCCACAGGTAACCCGAGGCACAGCCGCACCCCCAAGGACAGCCCCAGGTCACTATTTGCCCTCTGACCTGTCTGTGTCCTTTGGACACCGATGGGAACCCCAACAAAGCCAAGGATTTTGGACATAAAAGTTGTGGTGACCGCTTCATTGCTTGAAATTTGTTTCTTAGGCATCAACTTAACGATTTATATTTGTCTATGAATTTCTTCTCAAAATTTTTAATCAAAAATATTTTTTGCTATTTTGAAGAATCTAAAATATTTTTGATATTTTTGTAACACGTTTTAGTCACTGAATAGTTCCATTTGTGCGATTTCATAGTTTTGATGTCTATACTGTTATTATAAAATGTGGAAAATAGTAAAAATAATGAAAATTGTGTCCAAACTTTTGAATGGCACTGTAATCCCCGTACGCTTCCACTGGCATCCCTGAAACTTGAAAATCAGCTTTAGTAGAGGATTTCAACACCATCTGGCAACATTGACCAAGGAGGGTTTAAATTCCCTGAACGTGGCTTTTACGTCAATAGCGTAATGGCACTGTGATTTGCCAGTAAACTATTTATTTAAATTATTTGTCTGATGACACATTTCCATTGGCTATGTGGATCTAGCGCCAAAACTCGAATAAGATAGAAGACCGGGCATCGTGAGCACTGCTCAGATTGCTAGTAGTCAATGAAACAAGCTAACGCTGGTAAAGTTGGCTGTTACATTTTTTTTTATAGTCCAGACAACTTAGAAGATTTTAATATATTGCTTTCATACGTTTATTTATTAACATTTTATACACTACGCTGTCAAAAACAGCTACTTTGCTATCAAGGTTTACGAAGCCTTATTTTTAAACCAAAAATGTTGTCATCTAGATCTCTATCTCCGAAAAACGACGTTTCCAAAATGGCCAGGATTTCGTTGGCAGACAAAGAAAACACGGTAAGTTAACTAGCTTGCAAGAATATTTTCCTGGTTCTGCATGTCGCCAAGTGTGGCGACTGCTAGCTGGTTAGCAAGCTGTTTATGGACAACGGAGTTGATTTGCTAGCTAGAGAACTAATACCTGTTTTAGCTACAATGATTTTTTTTTTTATCATTTTAGCCCCCCAGCCTAAACTCAACGCGAATCCTGGCGTCCAAAACGGCAAGAAAGATCTTTGAGGACGCAGATAATCAGGTAAGTCCCTGAGCTAAAGATATCCTGGTAGCCATAGCTAGATGGTGGGAAATGGTGTGACACGTCATTTTGGCGCCAAGCGTCGCAGATGCTTTTGCCTAACGATTGATTTCTTTCCCTCCAAACTAATGTCTCTCTCTTAGGAAAGGGCGAAGGACACTAAGAAGCCAAGCGTGCAGGATGAGCCGCTTTTAAGAGACAATCCCCGCCGGTTCGTCATCTTTCCGATCGAATACCACGACATCTGGCAGATGTATAAGAAAGCCGAGGCGTCCTTCTGGACAGCAGAAGAGGTTTGGTTCTGTTCCTGTAACTCAGATTTAGCCACGTAGCCCCAATTACGCATTTCACCACGGCTTTGACTTGGACTATGAAAGGTTCTTTTATCAATGCGAGATTATTTAGACTTTAAACATTTATTAGTTGTCAGTGGGGTACGTTGAGCATGTGAGTAACATTGTGCTGTTTGGATTCGATCCACGGAATCTAGCGAGTGACTGATGGCAGTTACTGCACCAGTCATGTGGTTCGGTGGATCACATGGAGCCTCTGGTCAATGGAGCAAAAATGTGATTTCAGGCATGCAGCGCAATCTAAGTTTGTACTTGCAGTAGTTTTCCTGAAACGGTGGCAGTGGGGTAAGATGTGCCTCTTGGGTAATGTTCAGCCACTGCTGAACAATGCAACCTAGATAGGTGGTCAAAACATGCCCAGATTGAATTTAAGAGCGCTTAACTTATAATGGTTTTAGTACTGTTTTTCTGCTTCAGCACTTCTGAAATGTGAAGAGAGGAAAAATTGTAAACCTTTAATGTAAATGTCTTGTGTGTTTGGTTCAGTGGTTTTCAGATTTGGCTAAAACGCTTTTGAATCAGTTTTATGTTGACTAACTTTAAAATAAACATTAGTCGGGGGGGGGGGGGGGTGAATATTAATTTTACCCCACTTGGCTTTATTTACACAATCTAAATGTTCAAATTACCCCCCGATGAGGTTAATACTTTGTATTAATATTTTAGCCGGTACTCTGGAGATTAAACATCATGTACAGATGCTAATGGCAGACTTTTTATGAGAAACATTGGTGCATTTTTTGTATGGCACACAGCACTTGGCAATGAATGGGAGTACCCCTTAGGTCTTTATAGTCATTTGCAAAACAAGACAAGAAGGCTAGGCTTGGAGCACACATCTGACGATTTTCTGAAACCCATCTCCCCCAGGTGGACCTGTCTAAAGACCTGCTGGACTGGGAGTCCCTGAAGGAAGAGGAGAGATATTTTATCTCCCATGTGTTGGCGTTCTTCGCCGCCAGTGATGGCATCGTCAATGAGAATCTGGTAAGAGCACCACACCCTGTGTTGCTGACGCTCCCGCTGTCACTTTACCTGTCCTTGGCAGTGTCAGATCTGGTCGCCGATTGCAGAAGAAAAGACATACAAACCGCCTTTAAAATATGGTCACAAGGTCAGTGCGTCTGTCCATGACGCTTCTCCTGAATGTAAAAATATCCCCCTTTAATTCGTCTCAAACCTGTTTTTGGTCTGTTTGCAGTTCAGCCTGGTGCCATTGAACATGTTCTGATTTGTTCAGTTTTCAGAGAGTGGTTTGGTGGAATGTGATACTGAATGATGAACTGAACAATAGTGTTGCTTTCGCAAGTGGATTGACTGATTTCATGCTTTCCTCAGGTGGAGCGTTTTAGCCAGGAGGTCCAAGTCACCGAGGCACGTTGTTTCTACGGCTTCCAAATCGCCATGGAGAACATTCACTCAGAAATGTACAGCTTGCTCATAGACACCTACATCAAAGACCACCAAGAGAGGTGATTCTGGCAACACACACACACACACACACACACACCTCAGTGCCTTTATTTCTCATTTTAAAAAGCTCCTTTTCAATGAACTCTGCCACGCTTGTCATTTGAATACACTCCTGCTGTGTTGTGACATGGTGATTAAAGCGCTCTCTCTCTCCTTGTGAAGGGAATACCTTTTCAACGCCATTGAAACTCTGCCGTGCGTCAAGAAGAAGGCCGACTGGGCTCTGAACTGGATTGGGAATAAAGACGCACAGTATGGTATGCTGCTTTATCTTAAACTGATGCCATTTTTTTCCGCTGGATGCTGACTTAAATAATTCAGGTTGATCAAGAGCAGAGGTGGACACCCCGGCTCCAGAAAGAAACAGTCCTGCCACATATTTGATCTAGCCATTCATTACACCAGCTGAATTTAATTGGCACAACTCTTCAGCCAGGTAGAGGAGCTAATTAGTGAAATCACCTTGTTTAGAGAATGGCTAGAACAAATACATGGCAGGACTTTTACTTTCTGAAGCTGAGGTGTCCACCTCTGATCAAGAGCACAACAGCTGTGTCCCACTGAGAATTCGCACCTGCAGGTGCCACTCTGCCACACAGTGTGGGCTGCATATGATTTGAGGAGAGGTTCGGATTGACGGATGAGCGCCCTGAGTTGTGCCCCTTGTCTGTTTCCCTAGGTGAGCGTGTGGTGGCCTTTGCCGCTGTGGAGGGGATATTTTTCTCTGGGTCGTTTGCCGCCATCTTCTGGCTGAAGAAGCGGGGCTTGATGCCAGGCCTCACCTTCTCCAATGAGCTGATCAGCAGGGACGAGGTGGGTGTGGCCCTCCATTGTGACATCATTCATGATCTTAAAAAGCATCTCGGGAGATTCTGTGACACAGTAAAACCCTAAGACCATATTTATTCATTCATAATTTTAAACAACGGGTCCAGCCATGGTCCAGCTTTTAAATATGTCCACTTTTATGTAAAATAGCATCACTTGAAAACATATTGGGGTGGTTGTTCACAGCTCCCTTCTCTATAAATCAGGTTTAGAACCTTGTCAGTTCAGGGTCTGGTTTGACCAGGCTGGTGGTGACATGCAGGTTATTTGGCACTAAAGTGTGGCACTGGGTGGACACACCCATTGTGGTAGTTTTAATGTGAATTGGCTGAGTTTCACCAGTGTCTTGGTAATGTGGGGTGGCAGTGTAGCCGCAGGGGTCATAACTGAAAGGTTGCTGGTTTGATTCCCCACTGGGACACTGCTGCTATACCCTTGGGCAAGGTACTCAATCCAGCTGTATGAATGAATAACATGTTTTAAAAAAAAAAAAAAAACTGCAACCTATAAGTCGCTCTGGATGTCTGCTAAATGTCAATGTAATGTTCAGATGGACCAGAACACGACCGCCCCTCCTGGTGTGGTCTGTCTGCTCTTTCAGAGGTCATATATACAGATGAGCTGAACGCCCTGGACCATGGCTTTCCTGACTCGAATGCATTTTTCAGGGGCTGCACTGCGACTTCGCCTGCCTCATGTTCAAACACCTGGTGAACAAGCCCTCGGAGGAGAAGGTCAGGCGCATCATCGCCAACGCTGTGGAGATCGAACAGGTACGTGTGTGTCTGCGGGTCAGTATGTGGATGGAGCACTTCCACAGCGCCACCTCCTGGCCTCCTAATCCCGCCCTTCCCCGCGTCTCTGCAGGAGTTCCTCACCGACGCCCTGCCCGTGAAGCTGATCGGTATGAACTGCGACCTGATGAAACAGTACATTGAGTTCGTGGCGGACAGACTCCTGCTGGAGCTGGGATTCGGCAAGGTGAATCTCTCTCTCCTCTCTCCTCTGTCACGGGCAGTCAGAAAACCGCAGCTTAAGCCCTGCATGCTTTAGGCATTCTGATACTGCTGGGCACATTCCGCGAGCTAAAATAAACCATTCTAATGTTGAACAGGCCAGGCTCTCCCAGAGGCCCCTCTGTTACGCTAGTTCATTTTATCTGGAACTTCCCTGAGTACAATGAGCTTCTAATTGATCTTCAGTCTGAATTTGCAGATTAGAATGACCTGCCCGCTGGCGCAACACTGTGTCAGAAATAGATGTGTGCCTTGACGAAACCGCTTCCATTAACTGGTACTGGAGTTCAATGGGGATGTTCCTCGGCTAATGCTGTAATGCTCTGTGGCCATGTCTTTATCTTTGAGTGAATCAGAACTTGGATCTCTGCACCTGAGTGTATTTGTGTCCCATTGCTATGCTCCAAACAAAGCCAGTGATGCAGAGTAAAACGGCATTCTGTTGAATTCATTTTGAAAGCTGATCAAAAGCACAAACTTATGCCGTTTGAGACTGGCTGGTACAAAAGGCACTCCCAGGCCTGGAGACACACCCTCCCCACCACCCCTGAAAAATGACACTGTTTGTAGATGTACATGCGCAGGGCTGAAAGATGACCTTGACTGTGGTGCTTGCAGGTCTACAGGGCTGAGAATCCCTTTGACTTCATGGAGAACATTTCGCTGGAGGGGAAGACCAACTTCTTCGAGAAGCGGGTGGGGGAGTATCAGCGGATGGGCGTGATGTCGGGCCCCACAGACAACACCTTCCGACTGGATGCCGATTTCTGATCCCTCCCCAGGGCACAGCGAAGGGGGAGAGAGCAACGGACAAAAAGTAAAAAACACTGATAGAAACTAACCATAGACAACCTCCTGGACTCCAACTCCCAGCATCCCCTGCAGGTTTTGGCTCTTGGTTTTTGGGCTGTAGATGGATGGGTGGGTCTTGGACTGCTTGCCCACCCACCCATGACTGTCTTCTTTGTTTGCATGTAAATTATTGTTTAACTTGATAACAAGTAACTTGTTCTTAGTGGTCTGCCCAGACGTCTGTTCAGAGGTCACAGCCTTACCAGTGGTCTGCCCAGACGTCTGTTCAGAGGTCACAGCCTTACCAGTGGTCTGCCCAGACGTCTGTTCAGAGGTCACAGCCTTACCAGTAACAAGATTAAAACGTTACAGCTGATTAGCTACTGAGGCTTTTTTAAAATGTTACCTATGTTAATACCTGTACATATGTTTACAGAATAAATGATTCTAAATTAAGTGATGTTCTTGTCATGGTGACCTTTGACTGGTTTTATTGCTGTAGGAAAAGCTTTTAAAAATTAATTTTGGCTCTTTGACTCATTTTAGAAATCATTTAAACGGCCAAAGCAAGCAGCGCTGCGTGGGGCGGCAGTGTAACACGGGGGTTAAGGAACAGGAACAAGTCCGCTAACGCTGTACGCTTGGGCAAGGTACTAAACCCACAATTGCCTCAGTAAATATCCAGGTGAATAAATGGATAGCTAGTTAAAAGAACTGATGTAAGTCGCTCTGGATAAGAGCGTCTGCTAAATGGCAATACTGTAATGTAATGTAACATCTCGCGCTCCTTATTTAAAAATCCCTGGGCTGATGGCTGCAGGGTCTGAAGTACTGTGCAGTGTGGAAGGTGCGAAAGCTTAAGCATTAACTGTGCACAGACTCCCTGACAACCCTTCTTTGCGGTACTGTGTCACTTTGGAAATGCTACAGGAGAGAAAGCTCAGCTATTTGAAATCACTGCTAAACTACTTCAGGAGGTAAAAGGTTAGCCATTTAAAAATCGATGCCAATTTCAAATAGCAGAGTTCAGATTAACCACTCACTTTTTCAGCTGTCCGTTGGATGTAGACAGGTTGCCTCCATCACATTAAGCGATAATGGACTGACCTTCAATTTAAGTTGGCTTCTCACCAGTTAATGACAGAAGGATATAGCCGCAGTGACTACTACCATAATGACCTTTCATTTATTCCCCACCTTTACTGTGCCGTCTATAGCCTTTAGGTCAATGTATCGACAATTACTTTACCGTTTTATATTGTGCAGTATGATCTTTCCTTTCTTTAATTTGCACCTTTCCCTTTCTTTTACTGTGACAATACGGCATACAAAATCTGTAAGAGATATGCTGTCTGCTGAAGTAAGCTGGACCCACACCATTACTCCCTGCAGGACCATTGCACGTTGACAGTGCTACCAAGCCTCCTGCACTGTGGCAATTGTCCTCCTAGCTTAAATGAGCAATCCTCACTGCAACACCACCTAGCTGAACACATATTAACCAATCAGGGCACTGCTAACCAAAGAGTAACCTCGGATACTTCCTCCATGAAGACGTTGCCCACAATGCACCGGGGTTTCCTTCTAGCAGCGCGCTTTTACCCATGTAATTGAGTGGTGTGTTAAATTTTTCTCCGTCCGTTTCAAATCAGAAACAACATTCCACTAATAATGAATTACATAACCAACATAGCATTGCTTCTTATATCCTGAAAAGCAGGTAAGATGAAAGCTCTCTCATTGTTAGGAAACAATCAAAATGGTTTATGTATGTCTCAAAACTGTCAACTGCAGCTCACTGAGTGAGAAACAATTTGTGAAATAATGATTAACAGTATGCATGTGCAAGCACTATGAACAAGAGGTTACGTAAAATTCACAATTGAAGGTGTATATTCAGCTTACTGCTATTCTGATAACATTCCCCCCTTTACCCCCATACCTTCTGTTACTCAACGTTCTGGGCCATAGCTGGACCAGCACACTCCACTCCTGCAAAAACTCTTGATCCACCCATTATGAACTGCAGATGACTGCTACATCCACCAGATGGCGCCAGATACACTACTTGGGCCTAAAATGACCTCATCTGAGCAGATTGGCATGCATGTCCCTGTCCCTTACCCGAGAAGGCTGCCATCAGGAGCTGCTTTTCAAGGCGGCAGTGACATTCCTCAACGTTCGCTACACGCGGTGAACAGTGACTCATTATGGCTCGGAGGCTGAGCTGTTACTTTTCCAGAACTTGCCTATTTTTAACAGTACTTGCACCCAAAAAATTTTTTTTAGTATGACAAGACAGGAACACATATTGCTTTGTTTCCATTGACAAATATCGGCGTCCATGATAGAGCTGGAGATCTTGGGACGAAAGGATCATTAAAAAATAAAACCTGCGACCTGCTCCAGGCGTGTTCCGCGGCCAGCAACACGACCACAACGCACTGTGTAACGACGCTTCTCTTCAGCGTTACCCTCAGCTGATCAGCACCCAGCGGCAGTCACCAGATTACACACGCTGCATAAACACCTCACATGACAGCCACAAAACAACCTTTTCTGTGGGAATCAGGCCAGATTTGACATAGCCTCCCGATAAAAAGTTGTATTTTTATTAATATCCACAGGAAATATAACAATTGGAGGGGGAAAAAAAACCTTGGTATGGCACAACACAATACCGTATTTTTCAACATGTAACTTAAAAAAAGAATGAAACGATATGCAACACGACACAGTAACTCACGTTACCGATTGCACTGCGTGACAGTCGACAGTAATCTCAAGAGAAAGAGGCGATGACATCGTCCATTGGCGATCAGCGGGTCGGGCTGCGTCCATTTTATAAAAGATTACCGCTGGACCCGAGATACAGAAGTGGAAAAAAAGCAGCATTTTTTTTTTGTTTGTTTGTTTGCCTCAGTCAGCAATTACTGGAATACAGCCAATCACCTCGTTCTACCCTGCCCGGAGGGGCGTGGCTGTATTTTCACGGGGGTGGGAGGGAGCTTAAAGGTTCTCTGGTGTTCGGGAGGGGGTGTGTTCAGCTGTATCACCAACACCAGCTTTGGCAGGAGGATTGGCAAGACGTTGGCTAGGTGAGGACTGGATTGAGGAGGTGAGGGGTGCAGTCCAGGTGTTTGGGGGGTGGGGGGTGGGGGGGGTGACTTGCCGGTCAGACGGAGCTGAGTTTGACCAGGCCTCTGACGGAGTCCTCGTGCAGCGAGTCCTGGCTGGCGGGGCTGTAGAACTGCATGGTGTGGCTGTGGTCCAGGGGGCTGCCGCAGGGCAGCATGCCGGGGGGCGAGGGCGCCTCCTCGGGCGTCAGGAAGTGGTGGTGTACCCCCTCCTGGTGGGGGATCAGGTCCGCCTCGCAGCTCAGGTTGGGCGTGGAGGTGGGCGGGGTGGGCTGGCCCAGGGGCAGGGAGGTGCAGTGGCCCCCCAGGGAGGTCCGGGCCGGCAGGGGGGGCTCGCTGGCCATGATGACCGGCTCGTTCTGTAGCAGGGGCGTGGCCGCCGCCTGCAAAACGAATTTGGTGCTCTGAATGCACTGGTCTTGGTCACACTGAGACGGGGAGAGAGAGAGATGGGGGAGGGGTAGTAATGACACCGGCGACATGATCAGGATTTAAAAAAAGAAAAAAGAAAGCAGGGAGGGGTTGCCATGAGAAACGAGGTGGATGGAGGAGAGAGAAAGGAGACGTTAAAGGCCTCGCTCAGACACATCCCAAGACACACCATCCACTCCAGCACACTTCAAAACTTCCAAGGCAATTAAACCCTTTGAAAGCGACACTGTAACAGAACATAATTACTGACTGTGTGGAGGGCCCTTGTGGGAAAAGAACAGAGATTCACCTCCATCTGGGTGCCGTACAAGCAGATGAATCTGCAAGCAGGGCAAGCAGTGTAATTACAGCTGTTGGGTTGGGAGAATGAGGCTTCAGTGATTGACAGTGGTAGCTCCGCCCATGATGAGGTTTATGAAGCCTCACCCCCAGCATTGAGACAGAACTGACCACAACACAGGAGGTACCATCAAGGCAGGTCTGATGGGAGGCTACTCTGTGAGGCAGGATGATCGAGGCATATCTGATGTGAAGCTACTGAGTGAGAGTGGGCTACAAGGTGCAATCAACTGATCAATAAAGCCAGACTGAACTGTGACACAAAACTGCTTTTCAAACAGGCCAGGGAATCGCAATAAACACTTTACAGCCCTACCACAAACATAAAGGCAATGTAGGCATTTTTCAAAGTGAAAATACAAGCAGGTAAACTACAGGAATATTCATTACGTATTGATTATGCAAACTGAGCTGATCAATGTTTCTGTAAAGCCATGTTCCAGGTGTTTGTGCGTTTCAATGGGTGATGTTACTTAAAGATATATATACTGATCAATAATGAGTGCAGTGATGGAAGTGTGTGTGTGTGTGTGTGTGTGTGTGTGTGTGTGTGTGTGTGTGTGTGTGTGTGCGTGATAGAAAGAATGTGACTAAGTTTGAGTGTGTGTACAGTAAGTGACTATGTGACTGAGTATGTGAGGGTGTGTAAGTGTGTGTATGAGTGGGTGCAGAGGAGTGAGCTGATGGGTCAGTTGCTCAGCAAGCTCTGAGACGGACTGCAGAGATGCTCTGGATGGACAGGCAGACAGGGTTTACCTCTGTGGTTTACACTGCTCACACTGGTAAGGCCAGCGGACTGAGCTATCAATCAGCGATCAGATCAATGCAGAATAAAAACGTAACACAGTCATGTAGATCCTGAACCTGATGTGGTAACAATGAACAGCCATTGTGATAACATTTCTGATTCCCTCACTCCTCCAGCCTTTGTATTACTGTGACGTACACTGTATTGTACTTGTGAATTTATTGTAGAGCTTATCTACAGTAGCACTAGAGTGCAACACTATGCAAGGTTCTGACACACACTCACACGTGCTCTGCTGTGTTCTGAATGTTGTATAGATTCAATCTACCAATAATACAATCACTCTGTACACTGCTGTGGCTAACAGCGTCTGCTCAGTGACACAGTGTAAAAACGGACATGCTGTTTGCCTCCTGAGTCTCCCAATGAAAATCTGACCGATAATGTGCAGTCAACGCAGCTGCCCCCTCCCAGCACCACGCCAGTGCTTCCCCTGATCTGCATGTCGGAGCCATTAGCATTCCGGTCATTTTTCCCTCTCCATTCAGACACGGGCTGGAAGTGGACGCACTCAGGCTCAATTACAGTAATTAAGCCCATCATTCCACATTCCCCACAGACACTGCATGGGGGCCGCTTTCACATGTCACACAGCGAATGGGCCCTGTCAGGGCAGCTGCACCGAGAGGGAGGGGCCTGAGAAGGACCCCTTTTCACAGTAATAGCAGACCTGTGTGTCTGTGACTCTCGCATCATCCAGCTCACCAAGTCCTGCGTGTCTGTGACTCTCACATTATCCAGCTCACAAAGGAGTCCTGCGTGTCTGTGACTCTCACATTATCCAGCTGAGTCCTGTGTGCCTGTGACTCTCGCATTATCCAGCTGAGTCCTGTGTGCCTGTGACTCTCGCATTATCCAGCTGAGTCCTGTGTGCCTGTGACTCTCGCATTATCCAGCTGAGTCCTGTGTGCCTGTGACTCTCGCATATTAATCAGCAGAATTCTGATTAGCAATGTACTGCGGAGTCTCATGCGTCTGGTGTTCATGTTTTATTTGTCTCCCTGTGGTCCTGACCTGGGTAAACCCATCATGTCAGGTCTATATCCCTGGATTTGCTGTGCTGTAGTGCAGGAGAACAGCATGCCTGCTAAAAAGGTCATGGCAGTTTAGAGACAGTAAGCATTCGTCAGCAGTGACCGGTTCTGCTGGTTCTCGGAGGGATTATGCGTCTATATGATATTGCTGTGGATTAAGTGACGCATAGTGTCCCCTCCCCTGGAAACAGAGGGAACATTTATATCACATTAGAATTTACTGCCAAGGCAAATCCCATTATATTCACAACAGTAACCAGTAACACTGACGAAATGTGTGCAGATGGTACAGTGATACAGTGCCATACTGTTACTGCTATAGCCCAGGAAACAAACGCTGCTACAGAAACCATGGATTCCACCATACTGTGTGTGTGTGCGTGTGTGTGTGTGTGTGCGTGTGCGTGCGCGCATGTAAAATTAATCCTCAGAATTAAAGCGCAATCCATGGGATTTAAAACTCTTCAAACAAACAGAAGCGTATCAAAGAGATGAATGAAAATGCCAATTTAGATGGAATGTAACTGATGTTAAACCGTTTGATTCTGCGATCAAAAAAAATCTACTTGCTGCAAGTGGAGTTTGTGTAACTAAATAGGATTTGTTTTATTAGTGTGGTGATTTTAGTGTGGAAATGGTTGGCTAGATCACACAGCAGAAGTAACCGAATGACCTCACCACTACACTAGCCATTACAGTAATGTGTATTAGGTGTAATTAGTTATTGCAGTAATGTGTATTAGGTGTAATTAGTTATTGCAGTAATGTAGATTAGGTGTGTTTAGTTGTTACAGTGCTGGGTGTTTGGCGCTGCCAGGGTATAAATCACTGGAAAGAGGAGGGAAATCTCAGACATGCACAGACCTGCCCTGGAGGTCTGTGTTCATCCTACGTCTGTGATCGCGTTTTCACACTGCACTTTGCCTCAGCGGGAGCCCTTCCACAGATCACACTGCACATCAGAGCAGCTCAGCATTCTTATACAACAGCACTGCACGTCAATCTGGGACTCGAGCCTATGATGTACTGGTAACCCTGTGCCCTAACCAAGACCTCAAGCTGCTGTCCCAGTTCATCTGGGGACAACTTACACCGAGAGGAGACTGCTGTGAGCCTGAGAGCAGACAGCCACAATCTGCTGCCCACAATCCAGTTAAAAAGCCAAAAAGAAACCGGGTAGAGAATGGATTAAACATGAAATTGAAACGAGGACAGAACTCTTTAAATGAGCGTCGCTCCTGAGAAGGTGCGAGCAGCAGGGATCTGCAGGTTCGATGGCATCACCCGCAGCGATAACGGCCGCCGCGCTGACTGCCTCCGCCATTCCAGGAACGGCCCCATTAACGCCGGCGGGGAGGGGGAGATGAGGCGGGGAGGGGGAGGGCGCTGACGCGGCCAAGCAACGACACGTGTCTGCCGTCACAAAAACATCCGGGGGCCGGAGACACCCACGTCTCCGTCGCTGAAGCGCCCTCTATTTTCAGCCCTCTCTTTGTCTGAAAATATCTGAATCACCACCCCCTCACTGAACAGTGCTGAGGGGTGGGGGGGGGGGGTGTTTCAGTTCAAAGGCCAAACTGTACACACTGTCACTTGCTGTAAATGAGGTTTTGTGTGTTGGGTGTGGATCAAAGCTATGAGGGGAGCTGAAAGTCACAGACATGCAGAAACCCCTGCTCCAAACACCGCAAGACATTAGTCAGGTACTCACAGGTGCTCTGCACTGGTTCGCTTAATGAGTGCCTCCCTGTTATACATACCCTGTGCTACAGAAAAACACAACAGGCCACTCTCTGGCATTTCAATCTATCTCCATTTTCCACTCTCCTTGATAGCTGGAGTAACCTGCGTGCTCCATTGCTGTGTGGTTCTCTGAAAGTCGTGCCACAGTGAGGCGGCGGTTAAAAAAAGGAGGCGATCTGTGGAGGGGGGTGTCACCACACGCACACGCCGGGGGAGAGATCTTATTCAGCACACGCTCACCTCCCACCGCACAGCCCGTGAAAGCAGATTTATACACAGTGCTTAAGGAAAGCTCTGCACAGGTTTTTTTCTGCTTGCGTGGCATGCTGGTTTTGACCCGAGCATGGCGATAACCCTGTCGGTTTCCCTGGACGGCGTCCTGAAGCAATTAGAACGCTAGTGATCGTGGGAGGAGAAAGGCTGGCATCCATCAGCGCAGCCTGGGAGATAAGGAGCGTCTCCCCGTCCGCAGTCAGAAGGGTCTGCCCACAGAGGGGTCTGTCCACAGAGGGGTCTGCCCACAGAGGGGTCTGTCCACAGAGGGGTCTGCCCACAGAGGGGTCTGCCCACAGAGGCGTCTGCCCACAGAGGCGTCTGCCCACAGAGGCGTCTGCCCACAGAGGCGTCTGCCCACAGAGGCGTCTGCCCATCCAGTCAGAAGGGGGCAAACACTCAGGGGCTGTGTTAGGGGACGTGTTCTCATCGGCCGGATAGTTCCAATTTCTTTAGAGAGGGGGTTCTGAATCACCCCACTGTGACACACACAAGCCCCGACATTCTGTCCCATTTTGCACAAACCTGCATTATGATTTTACCAAAATCAGCACTCACCACTCACACAAGATCATTATTCCTTATTTAACAAGGATCAGTATATATCACTCATACAAGATTAGTATTTATTATTTACCCGTTATTGGCAATAATCACGTATACAAGATTAGTATTCAACAATTAAACAAGAACAGAATTCTTTACTTAGACAATGTAAGTATTAACCACACACACACAGCCACACACTCAGAGAGCAAGCAGGACAGGACACATTCATTGGCCCTTGGCACAGAGAGTCACTGCAGAGATGGGCTGTAGCGCGGAGCTCCTACCATGTGACTCTGCGACTGCGTAGACCCATACATCGTGATCCCATTGGTGGGCGGGGCAGGCTGGGGCGTGTCCGGCTGGATGAAGCCCCGTCTGTCAATTAGACTAAAAGAATGGAGGCAAGGGAATAACAATGGCAAAGTCAGTGACATCACACAGGCAACATGGATCTATTTAGAACAAGGCAGTCAGCAGTGCAGAGGAGGACAGGAATCTTCTCTCCGAGCCCCTAATCACAGTCTGCTCAGTCCTCCGGGGGAGTTCTAAGGAGAAGGACCGGAAGCTTCTGTTTCCGGATCAGCCCTGCACAGACTGACCCATCGTTATAATATGCAGACTGGCTGTCAGTGAGCCAAGAGAGGAGAAAGTGCCATTCAGATGATTGAAAAATCTGTGAACCTGTGCAACATCCGAAAAATCTGCATGGCTGTGGCTCTCCTGACCTCCCTCCCTCTCTCTCTCTCTCTCTCTCTCTCTCTCTCCATGGGATTGACGTAGAGTATGATGTTTGAGCGCATGGCAACTTTTCACCGTAAAATAAAACTCAGAGGCCAGCATCTTTATATGAGTGTGAACAAAAGCATCTCCATACCTGGCACAGGTACAATTACAATATGAGTGTGTGTTGGCGAGCATGTGTTTTGTATGTGTGTATGTGTGTGTGTGTGTGTGTGTGTGTGTGTGTGTGTGTGTGTGTGTGTGTGTGTGTTTGTGTGTGAGTGTGCATCAGCTCAGAGGCTGCAAATGAACACAGCTGTAGAGCATCTGCTGCTGGGCATCCCCCCTCCCTCTCACACACACACATACACACACACACACACACACTGCGCAGATGGTCACCACCTGTGCATAAACACTCTCCCACCTCTCGCTGATGTCATTCCTGGTGTGTAACACCCTGGGGATGAGGAGCCCTCACAGTACCCACCCCCAACGCACTGACATTTAATGGCTTTTAAACAGAGTGTTTATGTACATCTCAGAGCATTTTTCTATGCAGTGCAGGGGGGGTGTGGCTCAAACAGATGTGTAACAGCCAATTCCAGGCTTCCTCACTCTGGCGACTCGTGAGCGCCGCCCTGCTGGACCGCCGAGCAGCACTCACCTGGGTGGGAGGGGCCCGCAAAGCGCCGCGCAGCAGTTGGTGAAGATGTTCCCGTAGCTGTATGGGTTGTAGTTGTCCTTCCCTCTTTTCGATGACCACGATCCTTTAATCTGGAGGGGAGACGGGATGGGGAGGAGTGAGCCGCTGGGAGTACACCATGAGCGCCAGACTCATTTCCCTCTGCTCTGAAACTGGTCCGGTCAAAGTTCATATCTGCCTGTATATCCTCCTCCCCCAGCACCCTGCCTCCGCTCACAGACAGACAGAATGACTCTCTGTGTGGGACAGGACAGTGCTGAAACGGCCCTGCCCACGAGTCTCAGGGGTAGACTCCCAGCAGGGGGAACAGGGGTAGGGTAGCAGGCCAGTACTCACGTCTTCGTTGGTGGTCTGGTTGGAGCTGATTAAGTAGGTGTGGAACCCGGACAGGCCCACGATGGACCAGACGGAGAAGAAGCACACCACCACCTCCAGCACGGTGCCAGCAGTCAAGGAGAACAAGCCATCAGAGTGCACATGCACGTGCGCACACACACACGCGCACACACACACACACACCCATTCAGCACAGTATTATTACACACACACACACACACTCTCTCTGCACACTGATTACATACATACACACCCATTCAGCACAAGGCACATTCACATTCAGTGATGTTTATTATATACATGCACACATACTTTTGGCACAATACAATTACACACAAACACACACAGACACACACAACTCTCTCTCCTCTCCATCACCCACACTAAATGAAAGACAGCTCTTTTCTCCTCTTTTTATTAATTTATCGATATTTCCATCCTCCATCTTTTCTCTGGAACACACAACCAGCGCTCAGGCCTGGCAGCACGGGTGGCCTCTGTAGGGTCCGCAATGACACGTCTCTCAGCGTCTCCCTCTCACTCTCCGCCATCAGCCAGGCGAAAAGCCCAGGTGAGATCTGAGAGATCTTATCAGCCAGGCGAAAAAGCCCAGGTGAGATCTGAGAGATCGTATCAGCCAGGCGAAAAAGCCCAGGTGAGATCTGAGAGATCGTATCAGCCAGGCGAAAAGCCCAGGGGAGATCTGAGAGATCGTATCAGCCAGGCGAAAAGCCCAGGGGAGATCTGACAGATCTTATCGGCCCTTTTCTCCATCTTTGACATTGGCAGCATTACCCACACTCCTGTGCGCCTCGCAGATGACCCGATAACTCCAGCAATTACAGCCCCAAAAAAGTGCTCCCTGCCGAGCCCATTTGTTAGTCACTGTCATTTGCAGGTGAAACATCGCTCCACAGAAAAGCTCACGCGTAAACGGTTCCTGGCACTTCCAGCTCAGTGAAATTCTTAAGCCCTGGACACCAGTAAACCTGGGAGAGGTGAAAAAGGGAAAAAAGGAGAGAAGGTTTTGAGTAAATGGCTGGAACAGGAAAAACCAGTCCAGGAGGGCCACAGGGTCGGAAGCTTTCAGCTCCTGCCTAATTCTTTCATGAGCTTATTGGGCAGGAAGTCCCCTCACCTGGTGCTTCATATGAGCATTAGCTGGGAAACTGCTTCAGGGTCCTAATGCCCTTCTTCACTGACTGCTGCTGTCAATGCGTCTGTGAACCATGAACAGTAAAAACAAAAAAAAATTGAAACTATTAAAAAAAAAAACCCTTAAAACATTCGCCTGGTGGTTTGCCTATGAAGGGACAGGATGTGACAGCGCTTGTCCTTCAGAGTACACCCCTCGAGGGTGGGGGAGAGTGCAATGCATGCAGGGACATAAAGTAGAGAACCTAGTCAGATGACATCCTCCAGTCCCCACTCAGGTCACGTGACCCCAGCTAGCGGGCGACATCACCCAGTCCCCAGTCAGGTCACACGACCAAGCTCCCTTGCCAACTCCCACTCACAAAAATACACACCTATGCCCTCGTATGCAGACAAACCCTAACTAACCATTTAACACAAACACCTGCATAATCACTCTCACTCACACACACACGGCACACACAAACACAGGAAGGATATCTGGCAGGGCTGTCTTTGAGTGCGTTGAGGAAGCCGGAGCGGTGAGATCCTGTAGGAGAAACACACAGTTACTACCACATACACAAACACACACGCACTCAACGTAACCTATACAGACACACAGCGTGACACCCTGTGCGGAGTCAGGCCTTAAGCACCTTTAAACTATCACCACCGTCTTTTCAGCGCTTTCCCAGCATCCTCCTACAAGTGGGTCTGGAGAGGGGCATACTACACCTGGTGCCAGGCTGGGGTGGTTCAAGGCAGCGCAGCACGACCTCTTATTGTACTAATGGTTAGTTAGCTGGTGTGAATAACACCGTAATTCAGGTGTACTTTTATTAATAAGGTAATCCCCTCGTACAGAGGTTGCTGGGGCACACTGCTACGCTGTAACAAATGGTCGAGTGAGCGGCAGAATCTCATCTTCGCTCATTTTTGAAAAGCCTATTGAGCCTATTAAACCCTTCACCAAATATGAAGCACTAAATGTTTTAACATGTGAAAAATGGAGTATTGAATTTAAACGTCCTTTGTTAAAATAACGAGGAGATGTCAGTCTTTTATGGCCTATAAATATCACTACGTGTCAAAGCCACTGTACACATTATTTCCTGTGTCTACTGAAGGATAAGTGGTATTCTGATAATGATTTGTGCTGTTGCCCATGGCAACATGTTTCATGCTTTTGGCATAAGTGCAGATGGCTAGATTTGTCTGTAATGGGTCAAACTCAGCCTCAGTCATCTTCAACACAAAATGAGACCCCTGACCCTGGACCACCGCTGGAGAAAAAGCCCCAGGCAGCAGACAGCACAGTGACAGCATACAGCTTCTCATGGACTGGTCAGCAATGGCAGTTACCCCCTACCAGAATGTCTGATTTACAGGGAAAATTTTCCAGCAAAGCTAACATTATGGTGCCAAGTAAACTCTCCCCAGCTAACAAAAACATTAACTAACGCCACTTCAACTTCGGCTGAAAGTTCTTCATACATTGATCTTGCCTGACATTTTGTTCTGTCCAAGATTTTCAGACCAAGCTGTTGGGGGAAGCTCCTTAGTAGCTGAGCTAATTGCCAAAGTCAAGATGCCTCCTCTCACTGGCAAATCACTAAGTCTGCCAGCATTCAGAATAATCGTTGGGTTACGTGTGGATGCTGTAAAAGCCATTGACAAAATCCTAATGTCTGATTCTTCTGGATTGATGACATGTCATCTGATATGGAAACAGTGCCTCAGGAAAAGCTAACGAGAAGCGGTATATTTACACTGCAAATGATTCCTCCACTGTCAGCAGACACAGCGAGTTCATCGTGAACATCAGCGATATTGATTGGGATTCTACTGTGGATAATTTCTTCTCCGCAGAGCCACCCAGCCAGGCAACAGGTCATTAAATATTTAACATTACTGAAAATGGTCGAGAAGGAAAGAAAGGAAAGAGAGAGCATCGCCAACAAGGTGAGCCATGGAGGAAACTCCAACTGGAAAGGGACCTGCATGTTTGGCCAGCAGGGGGCGCTACGTACTTAGGATGACGTGTGTGATGACGAAGGCGAAGATGAAGACGGTGAGGAAGGACAGCGACAGGATGAACATGTAGAAGAAGCGGTAGTTCCTCTTCCCCACGCAGTTACCGACCCAAGGACAGTGGTGGTCAAACCGCTCTGTAGACAGAGGAGGGAAAAGAGAGAGAGAGATGGAGGGAGGACATTACATTACATTACATTAGTGTCATTTGGCAGATTTTTTACCAGAACGGCTCACATAGGTCGCAGATTTACATGTTAGCAAAAGTCCAGCTGTATTAATTGGTGAGGCAATTCTGGGTACCTGGGTACAGGAGCAGTGCCTAATACCATCGACCCAACAACCTTTCAGTTACAAGTCCTGTTCCTTTCCACTACACCACACTGCTGCCCTCATGTAAAAATCACCCTGTTTTAAAACCTGTAATTGATTTTTGATTTAAAAAAAACTCCTTCAGCTGCAGACACTCTGGACTAATATGTCAGTGGATTGTTATGCCACAGCCTGTGCTCCAGTGAGATATTGAATGGAGCAACTGCCATAAACGCTCCACATCCACAATATAATTACATACGTATAAAATAAATATATCTGTATAATCTTCTCTGGGCAGTGATTCCTATTCTCCTCCACAAAAAGAGCACCACAGTGACCACACTTTCTGAGGGTTTTTGGTTTTCAGCTCCTTTCAGTGCAGAGCCCTGGGAGGCCCCTCTGTACGTAATCTCCAATCAGGTATAAAAAACTGTATTCAATGCTGTCTATCTGTGAGCGCTCCCTCACGAGAGCGGACATCACTTATCCAGGAGGCACGGCCACGCTTTATTCCAGACAAAGTGCTTCCAGATACGCCAGGCCGAAAGCCCTGAAATGAATCTCAAGCAGTTAACGAGAAGCAGGAGAGCTTCAAAAAGGGAAAGATCAAGGTTGCATTGTTAGGGTTTTGTTAAGTGGTTTCCTCTTGCTCTCACACACATACTCTCACACACACGCACACACACACACATGCGCGCGCACGCGCACACACACACACACGCACACACACGCACACACACACACACAGACACACACAGACACACACACAGACACACACACAGACACACACACAGACACACACACAGACACTCACCCACGCAGTTGTCACAGAGGCTGCAGTGGGAGGCCCGAGGGGGTCTGAAGATCTTGCAGGTGAAGCAGTACTTCAGTTTGACTGTTTGCCCGTTAATGATGACCTCTTTTGTCCTGGGGGGTGGCCGGTACCCTCCCGAACTGGACCCGTTAGCGATGTCTGTCAAAAAAAAAAAAAAAAACCACGGGTTACATCAGTTCACAGAAGCAATTCATTCTTTACACTTGGGGCAAACTAACCCCCCCCCAGAACACAGTAAATTCGGGTGTCATGAAGTTCCAGTTCTCCCAGCATGCTTTGCCTGAAACGAGCTGACTTGTCCAGCACACTGCGGGTGGCGTGGCGTCCACCCTGCCCTCCTTACAGCCACACACCTGCACAAACACAGCGCACACGTCCAAACCCCCCCCCCCCCCCCGCCCCCTTCTACTTTCCTCTGATCAGTATCTGTGTCCAACTAACTGTTTTCTGGCCAGTCATAATGTTTTTCCAAAACACAGCAAATTAGGACAGGAGGAGGAGACAGAAGGTGGTGGGGGGGCACTGAGTGACTCTGAGAAACTGGCTGATCAGAGGAACAGGGAGAGAGCAGTGTTCACGCAGACACTGAGTGACTCTGAGAAACTGGCTGATCAGAGGAACAGGGAGAGAGCAGTGTTCACGCAGGCACTGAGTGACTCTGAGAAACTGGCTGATCAGAGGAACAGGGAGAGAGCAGTGTTCACGCAGGCACTGAGTGACTCTGAGAAACTGGCTGATCAGAGGAACAGGGAGAGAGCAGTGTTCACGCAGACACTGAGTGACTGAGAAACTGGCTGATCAGAGGAACAGGGAGAGAGCAGTGTTCACGCAGACACTGAGTGACTCTGAGAAACTGGCTGATCAGAGGAACAGGGAGAGAGCAGTGTTCACGCAGACACTGAGTGACTCTGAGAAACTGGCTGATCAGAGGAACAGGGAGAGAGCAGTGTTCACGCAGACACTGAGTGACTCTGAGAAACTGGCTGATCAGAGGAACAGGGAGAGAGCAGTGTTCACGCAGGCACTGAGTGACTCTGAGAAACTGGCTGATCAGAGGAACAGGGAGAGAGCAGTGTTCACGCAGACACTGAGTGACTCTGAGAAACTGGCTGATCAGAGGAACAGGGAGAGAGCAGTGTTCACGCAGACACAGCCCCACTGCCAGCACAGATAATCAGCTTAATCATCGGAAGATGTGATGGTAATGATCCCAGCCACCCCTCATGCACGCCCCAGGCACTCAGCAGCTACACAGGGCCTAATGAACGAACACCAAGGCCAGCTGCAAATGGGTAGTACTGAAAGCCTCCTGTGCTCGGCAGTATGGTCAACCCCTGCTTTGAAACATATGGCGTCACACGTAATGCATGATATCTGTTCAAATCAAAAGCACAGGCAGTTATTAACCCCTTTCCCCACTGTGGAGCTGGAATCAGGCTAACCAATTATACCCCTTTCCCACTGTAGAGCTGGAACCGGGCTAACTCACTGCACCTCTTTCCACTCTAGAGCTGGAAGCAGGCTAGCTCATTATACCCCTTTCCTACTGTAGAGCTGGAACCAGCCTGGCTCATTATACCCCTTTCCTACTGTAGAGCTGGAACCAGCCTGGCTCATTATACCCTCTTCCTACTGTAGGGAACCAGGGATAAGACCTGCTGACTTGCAGTCCACCACCTCCTCCAGGGCTGGCATCATTGGAGGACTGTGCAGAAGGTTACTCCCAGAGACAGATCCATCCGTGAGTTTATCAGCCGGAGACGGAGCCTGGTGGAGCGGAGTGTTGATGAGGTGTGCAGCGCACGCCGGCTCTGCTACACCTCCAGATTGCTCTATCTACCCAGGGTGGGACAATAGAGGTGCCTTCAATGTCAGCCAAAATCTTCCCACCGCACACCGGAGTGTGAAGAGAAATCATTTCTGCCCAGCAGAGACGGGGGGAGAGGGAGAGAGGGAGAGAGGGAGAGTGGCAGAAAGAGAGAGAGCAGGAGACCGATATGTGGCTCTGGACTGGATCGACACAACATCATCGATGCATGAAGACACCATTGGTGGGGGGGGCGGGGGGGGGGCGGGGGGGGGCGGGTGGGGCAGGTTGGCACACCCCCATAATGACGAGCTGTAGCTTTAGATCTGCTTGATAAAATAGCACTGAAATAAAGTCCCCATCACGTTTCGCCAATAAAGGGGAGTCTAAGGGTGACAATCACTGAAGCTCAGAAAGAATTGGCTCTTCGCACCTCCAGCTGAGGACCACTCCCTCCCACCTTGTGAGAAATCTGTGGCTGTAACCATGAGAACGCGGCCTGCTCTGTGAGTCGGGAGCTGAGTGCACAAGGTCAGCGCGCCGTCAGAGTGTCCCTGCGCGGTCGGGGGCCCTGCAGAGGCAAACCGGGTCCCTGTCTCCAACCGATGTCACATCGGATTAGTGGCGTCGTTCCTCGTTAGTGTCAGACCGCCCCCACCCCCGTACGGAGCGGCCTCACCTCAACCGGCCCCCGTCTCCGTGGAGACGCTCATCTCACACAAATTTTCACGGTAGGTGCGGAATTATAGCGGAGCCCGCGGCGGAAATAAACCTGCAGTCAGCGTCTTCACAAAGTCACGGTCCCGGGCCTGCCACTGTCACGCGCCCCGCTCTCTCCCGTCTCTCAGCCGCCCGGCAGCTCGCTCGTGAGAGTCACCGCGTTTCTACCGCCTGCAATTACTGCCACTTCTCCACCACACTCTGGACCACTCTCCCCACGCATGCAGTCAAGCTTATCCTCCCATCTTTTCCTCCAAGAAACGCTAATAATAACCTGCGAGAGAGAGCAACTGCAGACAGCGAGAGTACTTTCCAGAAGAGAGGAGAGAAGGACGCTTAAAGGCCTCAGAGGGAGGGAAAGGGAAGGTTAATACAGCTTTGTTAACACAGCCACAGAGCAGAGAAGGACCACGTAACAATATCCTGGATATCCGAGCGACCGCGCACAAGGACGCGCTTTTCCTGTCTGTGCGCGACCAGCGCTGGTTTCCTGGACGAGACAGCGCCCCAAAGGGGGCCTCTGGGCGGTCGCCCTGCCCCTCCCCGACACACTTCCTGTCTGCCGGAGCCCGGGTCTGGCGGCTTCCTGTGCGTCGCCGCTGGTCCCGCTCCACGTCCGTCCTGGCGGAGTGTTCCAGAAGATGGGGCTGACAGGATTTGGGTTTGTCAAGGGGGGTGGGTGCCGCTTTCAGTGTGGGCGGGGAGGCCTCGCAGATTACGGGTTCACGTTTGTAATATTTTTTTGAGGAGGAAATAATGGAACTAAACAAGATCGATACCACCTCTGCCAAACAGAGGTCTGTGAGGGGGATTCGTATTATTTTATTTCTTAAACTGTGGTTCAGTTCAAGGGGGTAAGGCAAAGGTGATTCAGCAGGGGGTCAGAACAGAGCTCAGGTCTGGAGTAACGAAGGTCAGATGGGGGGGGGGGGGGGTATTATTCTGACAGACCACACGCTGGGCACACCAAACAACACCATCACCCCATCACAAGAGAGAGAGGGAGAGAGACCGGTAATTCCCTCCAACAGGGGTTTTCAACTAATTACCATAATTAGCTGACACAATTAGCAGGCTCCGCTGAGCGCACCCAAACTCTCCCCTCTGCTTCATACAGCGCCGTCATTGATGTATGGGCAGAGCTCTGACCCCGCTGGCTCTGAAGCCGCGGTCACGCAGGGAACGATAACGACCTCTCGGCGGCCGGAGGTCTCACTGGAGACTGATTAGTCCTCCAGCGCAGCTGCCGGTCAGTCAGCTGTCCTTCTCCCTCTCATTCTCAGCTACTGCTTCAGACACATTTTATCACAGGTACGCAGAAGATAAAAATGACAGGTCACCCCAGTGACAGGTACTTTTGTCATCCGAGGTCATTTTATAGCTGCGGGGCGATCAGATCAATTCGTTTTAACTTTTGCAGTTAGGGCAATTAAAATCTTTACTGCCACAGTGATCTTTATTGATACTATTGCACACGCAGTGAATACAAATGCTAATTTAAACAGCAGCCGGCCATAACAGTAAAAGGACACACACACAGACACACACACACACAGACACACAGCGCTTTCAATCACCAGTGCTAAAGGACAGAGCCTTCTGTTCCGCTTTGCCAGTGAGTGGAAACAGGTCAATATTGCTGAGTTTACATAATATTGCTGAGGTGACAGGTAACCCTTTTTCTTTTTTGTGACATGGAATCAGCATATAAATAGTTCTGAGATGGCTCTGGTGTTTGAATTTTTTCCAGGAGGTGTGTGTGAAGGTTTGCTTTCTATGGAAGGAAAGCTCTTCATCTGAAAATGAACCAAATCAATCAGCATATCCAAGCCCAGTGGCTCAACCCATCCCCATTTGCAGGGCTGGC
This sequence comes from Megalops cyprinoides, assembly GCF_013368585.1. Lineage (NCBI taxonomy): Eukaryota > Metazoa > Chordata > Actinopteri > Elopiformes > Megalopidae > Megalops > Megalops cyprinoides. The sequence goes on from NC_050594.1 coordinate 10,317,128, forward strand.
GGGAGAACCAGGGCCTCCTTCAAAGAAATTTTCTCAGCTTTTACACCGAGCGAACAGGGGCCAAACCTAGAGCGCAATAACATCACATCACATTGCATTACTTGCAGTTAGCAGACGGTCTTATCCATGGCAACTTCCAGCACAACAGAACACAACAGTCAGAGGGGGTTCGTTTCCCATACGCATCTTTTCGCCCCTCCCATCCAGGTGGGCTCAGCAAATAGGAATCTCTCCGGGCGTAAGCGCCACGCAAGGCTGTCTGTAGCCCTATTCTTTTCCCTTTTATAAATTCTGCAGCAAGCCCTACGTGGTTACCCGTGGCAACAAGGCCCACAGAATTCCGGCGCACAAGCGTTCACAGGCGCTTCTGGTTGCTGCGTTGCCTGGCCTCCCAGGCGAGCATCTGCCAGCAGCGCCTGTCTTACTCCCACACACACGACTACGCGGGGACGATCCTCACGACGACGTGGGCTACAGCGCTCGCAACACACCCTGACCGGTCCGCCTCGTGTGCCGGCACTGCAGAGCACAACCCCTGACGGGACAGTCCCCGGCAGAGCTGCCCCTTCAAAAATGCCAGCCAATGTCCCGCATGGACGGCAGTGTTAATCTTGAGCAAGACAGAGAGAGCGAGAGAGCGAGAGAGCGAGAGAGAGAGAGAGAGAGAGAGAGAGAGAGACAGAGAGAGCGAGAGAGCGAGAGAGCGAGAGAGCGAGAGAGCGAGAGAGACAGAGAGAGAGAGGGAGAGAGAGAGAGACAGAGAGAGAGAGGGAGAGAGAGAGAGACAGAGAGAGAGAGAGAGAGAGAGAGAGAGAATATGACAGAGACCGTGAGAGTGAGAGAGAGAAATAAAGAGAATTGATTTTGTTGGCTGCATTCCACACAGTTAGGATTTTATGATGGAAGCAGACTTTCTGCTGTCCATTAAACTAAAGGATTTTATAGCTTCCACTAATGACATTTTTCACTGATTATTCAGGAATACCCTGCTCTCTAAGAAGGGGGGGGAGAGAAAGAGAGAGAGCGGGAGAGGGAGAGAGAGAGCGGGAGAGGGAGAGAGAGAAAGGGGGACAGAAAGAGGTGGAGAGAGAGACATAGGGAATGAGAGAGCGTGAAAGAGAGGGAGGGATGAAAGTGATGTGGAAGCCGTTGCTGCTTCAGAGTGCTCTTTGCAAGTTAATAACTGCACTTCACAGCAGAGGGAGAGCACAATGGGTAAATGATAGGAGTTTGGAGCTCCGAACTCCCACCAGTGTCTCTGGATTAACACAGTGCAGCGGCTTTGCCAGCTCAAGCACGCACACACACACAACCCGCTTCTGCTCCGGTTATCACTGTAACACCCACCATTCAGACAAAAGAAATAAAACACGACAAAATAAAATGCAGTCTGTTTCAATTTGATTACTCTGCGAGGCAACATCCAAATTCAAATGAGACCCAAGTCTTTACTTAACCGAACTGCAATGCTGTTTCCCCCTTAATCTTATCTAATGAATTTGTGTCACACCTCCCTGCAACCCCTGCCCCCTCAGTTCTTACTCAGAATTTTACTTTTACGGTTCTGCTGCTTTCACATTGATGAAAGTCAAGGAGAGTTATGAAAAAGGCAGAGCGCAGCCCTGCTTACACTGAACATCACCCCGCCCCTCTCTACTGTTCCAAGCAACTGCCCCACCCACTCTGCTGCCCCACCCCCACACACACGCCTGCCCCACCCACTCTGCTGCCCCACCCCCACACACACGCCTGCCCCACCCACTCTGCTGCCCCACCCCCACACACACGCCTGCCCCACCCACTCTGCTGCCCGACCCCCACACACACGCCTGCCCCACCCACTCTGCTGCCCCACCCCCACACACACGCCTGCCCCACCCACTCTGCTGCCCCACCCCCACACACACGCCTGCCCCACCCACTCTGCTGCCCCACCCCCACACACACGCCTGCCCCACCCACTCTGCTGCCCCACCCCCACACACACGCCTGCCCCACCCACTCTGCTGCCCCACCCCCACACACACGCCTGCCCCACCCACTCTGCTGCCCCACCCCCACACACACACCTGCCCCACCCACTCTGCTGCCCCACCCACTCTGCTGCCCCACCCCCACACACACGCCTGCCCCACCCACTCTGCTGCCCCACCCCCACACACACACCTGCCCCACCCACTCTGCTGCCCCACCCCCACACACACGCCTGCCCCACCCACTCTGCTGCCCCACCCCCACACACACGCCTGCCCCACCCACTCTGCTGCCCCACCCCCACACACACGCCTGCCCCAGTGCAAGGCTGCCCTGCTGGCCTCTCCCTCTGTGGAAGGGTGCTCCTGCTGCTTCCCTCCCTTCATACATCTCTCCATGCTGCCCTCAATTTCTGCCTGCCTCTGTCCATTCCTACCTACCTCCCTCCCTCCATCCTCCCCTCCTCCATCTCTCCCTGTCTCCCTCCATCTCTCCCTGTCCCTCTCCATCTCTCCCAGGCTCTGGCAGACAGGGGCACCTGACCTGGCTCTGTGCCCACACTCACAGTCACTACGCGCAGTGGCTGGCCCCGCTGCCCGGAGGGGCGAGAGGCTCTTTTTCTCATGTTGAAAAGAAACCCGACTCCCCGATCGCTGCCACCCACCCAGTCCGCTACCCCGCCTGCACGACAAGATGATCTTGGAAACTAAAATGTGTGGAGGCTGTAATGTTCACTGTTCGTTTAGCAAAAATCTTTGAAAAATGTGTGCAGCAGAGGGCAAGGGGGACCTCTACTTATGCTGAAAAGACTCCATAAACATAAGCAGTGAGTGAGTGAGTGAGTGAGTGAGTGAGTGAGTGTGTGTGTGTCAGTACAGAAATAGAGACAGGAAGACAGGACAAGGGGAGGGTGTTACACCTGTGGAAGTCTCGAGGGGGCGAGCTTAGTCATTCAAGTATCACTGATGTTTCCACAGAAAAATCAGAGACAGCGTCAAATGCCGTTCCTCCTGCCACTGGGAGAGACAGAGGCAGCCACCCAATGGAAGAGGAGGCAGGCAGCCAATGGCAGGGTTGGGGGAAAACCAGCTTTACACCAGCTCAGGTTATGAGCAGAACTGCCCCCCCCTCTCCAGTTTTCCATGGCGGATATGATACACCTGCTGTAGGGCTTGTGTTTCCCTCCCATCTGCCCCCCACCCTGCCCAGAGCCTGGGGTGCAGCCAGCAGCCTTCTACTCCAAAACGTAATAAATAAACCACATATCAGGTGACAAACACGCCAAAAAGGCCTCCATCTCCAGGCACTGCTATGGTATACTTTGTGTGGACATTTAATCCTTCCTGTCAGGCATTAGAAGTGACCTAAATATAAAAACAGATATACGTCAAACTGGGTTCTCGCGAAACATCACAGCAACTGACAATCTGCCAATCCCTGTGCTGCATGCGCAGGGACCCCTAGCATTCACCCGCTCGGTGTGTATACGAAAACAAAGCAAGGCAGAGAGAACCTTTCACTTGCCACCCGCAGCAGCTGCGGACAGAATGTTCCGTTTGACCAGAGGGAACCCTGCTCCCTTTCTGCTACACTTTCTAATGGGCTTTAGCAGAAGCCCTCTTCCAAACCCGCTGATGTAACAGACATCCTGTTTCTGATCCAGACGGGGTTCTGCATTGCAATGGAGAGGTGCAGAACTGCAGGCCCCTCCTCCGGCAGACTCCGGCCAGCCATGCATGTGTCTGACTTACACACAGTCTACTTATTCATGAATGCATAAGGAGTCTGTCGACCAACTGGTTTGAGTCTTAAGACTTCATCCTTTCAGAATTCTTTCCTTTTCCATGAATCTGCAAAATTCACCATGAAATTATTCTATTTATTCAGCTTTTTTGTCCAGGAAGTGAGAACTCATTTCGCTGTTATTCTCTCTTATGGTGATGACATGGGAAAACAAAGTGGTCAGGGAGTACAAGGAACTTGGCCTCCAATCAGCAGCGGGGAGGGACAATCAGGTGGCCAGATTCTGATGTTGGACAAAAGACTGAACCAGGGCTGACGACAGTCTCTGGTGCAGCGCTGAAAGAAAGGACTCTTTTATCAAAAGAGCACAGCTCTGAAGCTTTGCGATGCTTTATGATTCTTTTCACAAAACATCAAATTATCCTCTTTGACCTTGCATTGTTGCAGAGCGAGGCCTACATGAACACAGCTATTGTGCATAAACAAGCTGCACTTGATACCTGCTCCAAACTGGGCAAACCAGCGTCGCTGCCATTCCCTTTGGGACTGAGCTCTGTAAGGGAACAGGTGGCGTGCTCAGACTGTGTGAACAAGGACTAACGAGGCGCTGCTTTCATACGAGGTTCAGAACAAACGGCGGCGTACGGTGCCTGGGTTCGGTGCAGAGAGCGGCGCATCCAACGGCAGGCGACACTCGCGATCATCTGCACATCGCACATCAGGTGATGCCAGGTGACTGGAATGCCACAGCGAGGGTGACATCATCAGGAGTGACATCACTCCAAGTAACATCATCGGCCAGCTGTTTCACATTATGCGCTGGGACATCATTAAATGCTAAACCCTCTGCCAGCAGGCACAGGTTTGCACACATTCCCTATAACCGATCCATTCTGCAGACACACAAACCAAAAAGAGTGGCAAGCCTGAGACCCAGTGCGCTCTGGGAGCAAAAATATCATTACTAATTCATAAGGATGCTGCCAACAGCAGCCCCACTTAGCGCAGCTGAACGACAGGGCCAGGCCAACACCAGCACCGGGACGAAGAACAGGCCTCGCTACTGAAAACTGGCACAGCTTTCTGCCACACTCAGGAGCGAGCCCAGGCAAGCGGTGAAATAATGGCCCAGGGTCTCTGCCGAGGCCACAGCTGGCCCTGCACTGAGAGCCACCTGACCTTCCTGAGCTGAGAGGGGAAGGCGCTGGTGACAGGGGACAGCGTGTGTGGGAATGCCACGTGGCCACAGGCCACCCTCAGCGCACACTCCAGCTGGCTGACCTCAGATAAACCTGCTGCATTACCCACGATGCACCAGGGCATACGACTACACACACACACACACACACACACACACACACACACACACACACACACATACACACAGGCACACAGACCCTGGACTCTAAACAGACACAAATCTGACAGAGCACACTCAGACACACAGGCGCACACCTTAGACAAACACACAAAAGAACGTCGACGCAGACACAAGTTTTACAAACACACAAGCACACACACCAACTCAGTATCCAGTACGACACGACTGGCTTCAGTTCATTTCTGCACAGAGACTGAGTATTAACATGGCAGAAGTCAGAGGCTGGAAAAAACAAGTCCCTCTCCTTCCTTCCTTCTCACACTGCTGAGGCGGACAGACAGGGGGCGCTCTTTGGTGACAGCGCACCATGCTGCTTCCAGTGCAACTGTAGAGCTTGCCTATATTTAGCCATTCTCACAGATGCCACAAATCTGTGGGGACCTCATCTGTCATTCAATACCTCTGAGTGCTCTGCTCCCAAACAATCATAAGAACAATAAAGAAAATAAGGAACACATTTCAATCCAAGTCTGTTGCTGCCTTTCCAAAAATACAAAGTTGTACTTGGACTCTTGTACTACAGAACGTTCCCATGAAAATGAGCAAAGAGCATTAAACACATAATTCATGCAATTTACAGCCTAAGCGAAGCCACCGACTTTAAGAATGCAAGACAGCGAACAGAAGCACACATCTGCCCTTCCTGAAAATCTACTCCACGCATGACATGTTTTACCTCACATGACAGAATAAAAAGCAATGCTTTTGGTAGTTTTGTTCCAGCTAAGACATTCCTCATTTAGATGTGTGTGAATGTACGTGTATATACTATATATCTGTAAAGAACCTCTCATCGTCGGCAGATGTAGGTATGCCTATTAATTTGCCCGTCTGGCCCTGGGGGAAGCACTGCAATCTCCTGCTAAGTCTTTCTCATGTCATCACCTTTCCTCCATGAGTCCCCCCCCCCTTCTGTCTGCCACGCCGCTCAGGGTTCGGTACCTGGCTCCGTCAGCACACGCCCTGCCCTTACGTAATGCATGTTTACAGGAATATGCAGCAGGCAAGCAGAACACAGCCCACAATCGCAGGCTACTGCGGTGTCCCTAATTACACACCAAGGACACGTCACGACACGCAACCTGCACGCCGACGTGTACGCAAGCCTCATCCGACGCACACGCAAACGACAAGCGAGGGGAAAGTAATTATGGGTCCGATGTGTCGGCGCCTGAGCGTGTTAAGGAGAGAGAGAGAGAGACGGAGAGAGACGGAGAGAGGGAGAGGAGTGCAGCATGCACGGTTGCCATCATGTCAAACTGGGCCTTTTGGAAAGGCCTGACGAGGAAGTGCAGGAGACTGACTCTGGATCAGTGTGGAAAATGAAAACGGTCTTTTTAATTCTGTCGTGAGAGCAGGGCGTGTTATCTCTCTGTCCCGATCCTGCTACGCTCTCAGACAGCTGCTCTCTGCATTCACATCCACCTTTATACTTACAGAAACAGGCAGAATTCCCTACAGAAATACCCTCTGCTTCTAGAAGCCCACGCCCCAATCTCTCTGCCCTCTGGCCTGCCCCCCCTGAGAGTCCTACTGAGATCCTTTAAACAGGCCTGGTGCTGGTGATATGAGTCTACAGGGTCACATGACAGGCACGGGAATGGGGGTCGGCAGGAGAGGGGGGGGGGGATCTGGACTCCTTCCACAGGCACCACGTTCCTCTGAACATTACAGAGCAGGAGAGAGAAACAACTGAAAACGTGCCTCAACTTAACGCCAAACGAAGTGACCGCTCTTTCAGCACAGTACAGGTGTGGAAACAAACCCTGGGGTTACAGACAGGGACTGCGTTTCAGACTCACAGCCAGCAGACCGCGGAGAGAGAGCTCAGCGCCTCGACACACAGCAAAGGTGTGAGGGGGTTTCTGCCTGGAGACATTTCACAGGAGAGGCTGCGTGAAATTGGGAGGGGTGAAACCTGCTCCCAGCTCTGGCTGCGATCGCTAGGAGAGAGCACTTCACCTTCCAAAAGATCCGACGGAACCAGCCACACAGAAGTGTTTGTTTATTTATTCATTGAAAGGGCAGCTATTGTTATTTGAAACGTTATGCATAATTTACTGAAAAATGACTAACATGCACTTACCTGTGCTTGTGACATAAGAGAGTCATTTTAGCATGAAACTCAAGGAAAACGCTCTGCTGGACATACTCCAGTCGCACATTTAAAGATAATCTGCTTATGCTTGTTATGATCAACCAAGCACTGTCCCTGGGTTTCTTCCCTGGGTTCCTTGTTGAACCATGTTCGAAGACATTTTGATCGTTAACCATGCAGGCATGGCAAATTAGAGGATGTTTCTGCCAACAATGAATCCCTACAAAATGTCTGCATGTGTAGAGGTACAGTCTTCTGCAAATATGGGTAACAGTACAAAGTCATGATCTACACCAGCGTTTGACGTGAGAGACGTTACCTATCTGTCGCTCCAGGTCGGCGGCCTCATCGGGCGTGGCTCTGGGCAGAACGCCGGGGTCGCTGAAGCTGGTTCTGAGCAGCGTCCCCAAAACGAAGAGGAACAGCACGCCCCCGATGGCCGGGACGGCCGGCGTGAGGCTGGAGGCCAGGAACGGACAGCTGGGGGAGAGAGGAGAGTTTCCCTTTAACACAGAGAAACCGAAACGGACACGGCACAGCTTCCCTTTCACACAGCTACACGCTGCATAGCTCTATAAAATCAATCGCCCCACTAATTAAGCATTTGCTGGACAGATGATGTTGCAAGTGGATGCTGCAGGCAGGTTTTCCAGCGCACAGCTGGCATTTTTAGCGGAACCACAGCGGGGAGCCTGCATTAGACCGCCGAGAAATACCGCCATCCCACTGAGGCGCACCTGCAGGTACGGCCCAACCTGCCCAGCCGAAGCTCCCCGGAGGGCCAGAGCCAGTCACGTGACCTCCGGCCGCCGCCGATTTCCTCCAGATAATGCGAGATAATTCGGCTTAATCCAGTTCTCTTCTGATTGCGCAGGTGCCGATTAGCATAATCACATTACTCTCATACGCCGCCCCTGCGGGCCCTGATTGGATTAGCTGATAAAGGGCGGGAGAGGCCATGCTATTCCTGAAGAGAGGAAATAAACGAGCTTGCTCTCCGCTCCCCCCCCCACCACCCGGCCCCCCAACTCCCACGCTCATTACCGCCTCGGCATCCCACAGTGACTGTCTGCTGGAGAGGCAGAGGAAGGACCGTTTCACAGAGCTGGGAATTATAACAACAACCACCGCTAACAACAGAACTACAGACTTAGCTATCACGCTAACAACATGAAAAAATAAAGTGCTCTCCAACTGCCAGAGGCGATTTAGCCGGTGTACGCGGACATGTCCTCACCCGCCACAGCTGCCGGGAGAAACACGGCGTGGGCGGGGTTTTGGAAAGGACAAGGCAGACGTGCACGATCGAGACGTTTTCTCAGGCTCCGCCTACCGCCCCACAATGCCCGCGTCACAACTTCACCTGACGTCTCGCTGGGACGGACAAGCGCCTCGCACAAGGTCACCGCCCTGAAATACCCATGAGGCAGCGCGGGCTGAAAGGATTACTCGTGTATATCAGCGTACGATTTAGGAAAGAGGAGATGGGAATATTAGTCTAAAACAGAAGGAAGGAGGGAGAGAGACGCAGAGAGAGAGAGAAATTCCATTATTCCATTAGTGTGCTTACTGCTGCCTCCAATGGAAAAGAATAACGATTACAGCCATTAATGAGGCACTTGTGTGGCAGTGATGTTATTGATCGCTGCATTAAGATTTAATGGAACACAAAAATATGACTTTGGGCCACAGACAGCCTTCTGCGCTCTTCCAGAAGGTTCTTCAGTGTGGGTGGGCAAGGGTGCGTGGGCGTTACAGCCAACAACTGCAAAGTCATCTGGGCAGCAGACACTGTCACTGTGCTGGTCTGTGGTGTGGGCATGAAATCACACATCTAAACAAGTACAGAACAATTACTGAAAGAGAACAACTAAGCAAAATATTACACAACATGGTCAAACCATGATAAAACCTCTTTGACTTTGCCCTGTGCCTTTACTTATTGAAGGAGCTGGACCTTGTCCTGATTAGGTCAAGTTCTACCATGTGAAAGGTGACACAAGCACCCAACAAAGTTAGCATATTTGTTCAGGGTTCACAGTAGGTGCTGCCACTGCACAAATCCGCACGATCTTAACACCATCTGGATGGGCTGGCAGTGGACACCTGTGCCTAGACTGATGCATCCTTACAACATAAAGCTTGACGCATCTTTAGAATACCTGGTCTGAGTTAATGACCGCAAACAACCCAGGAGTCGGGCAAATACGAAAAATTAATTCCACAACACTACCAATCTAAATGCACTGAATGTAATTCAAAATGACATTTTTAAAAACCAGGTCACCCACATTTCCCAGAACACACCCTGACATTGTCTGTGCCACTGCTACGCCTGCGCTGTTGGGGATATTCAATTCGTCCCCACAGGTAGAATGCACTCTGCTCCATAGCCATGACCTCTGGCCTCAAGCCCTGCACATGCAAAGCGACACACAGATCCATTAACGTTGTTAATTTAGATTAAGGCATAAAGGCAACATCAAGCGAACCAAAAAGCTAGTGCTCTTTTACGTCGTGGGCAGAATGTTGCCACGGAAACAGATCTGGGCTTGTCAGCCAAAGGCAGCAGGGTCACCATGCCCTTGGGGGGGGGGGGGGGCACTTCCTTTCCCACTGTGCCACATTAAAACCCCCATCCAATCCGGACGCTGGGTTTACCTCGAAAAGCTTCCCTCCGCATAGCAACACCTTGGGAGGGCTGCCATTCCGGCCCTGCCGGCTAGAATCCCAGCCATATGTCCCCATGTATTGAGATGTGCCATTTTGGCTCGAGCGCTGCTGTGTTATACGGCAAACCAAGCTGCACTAAGGACAAAGACTAACTGCAGCTCAGGGAGACGCTCAAAGGGGGAGCTGCAGGCATGATGATATGTAACATCAGAGGGGTGATGGGAAATGCAATGGTATGCATATATACAAGTAATGGAACATGTTGCGTGTTTATTGATATTCTGTGAGGTTTATGAAACACAAGTACACAAATACATAAAAAACTGAGGGGAAAAAAGCTAAATGAATATCAAAATTGTATTCAAATTAAGCTCAAGTTTTGAAAAGCAGTATAAATAAAACCATATTAAGCAAAAGCAGCAGTACAGCAAAACAGCAGTAATAATAATAATAGCAGCAAGAGGGAAGACACTTTAGCCTGCTCCTTCAAGATGGGCCAATGGGCATACACCTAACAAATCCATTACAGAGGTAATGTGGTACACAATTTAGAAGGAAACAAACAGAAGTTCATAAATTGTTCTATTAAAAACAGGACAGATATGCACTAGAAAAGCTCACAGTCCCTACACAGGCTGAATTTATTTCATTCTCACTCAAGAGTTAAAGACTTCATTGACCTAATGTTTATATGGTGGTGGAGCTGACGGCTTCCAGTTTAAGAGTATACGCCTTCTGGATAGCAGACAAATATAAGCAACAGTGTCAACTAATGCAACTTCTTAAATCAACTTCCCAGTTATCCTGACCTAATTGTAATTAGTTCACCAAAAATGAATTAGTCAAATCAGATCATTGTGTATGTCTTACTTCTCAAAAATGCACTTGTTTGTACTTATGCACCAAAAAATTCTTAAATAGCAAAATTCACAGCCCTCAGATGTGTTGCTTGCAGAAAGGAAGAAATGCAGAAAAGGTCAGAGCGGCATGAAGGACTGTGGGTAATAAAGAGCAGTGGAGTGCAAAGCAGCCGCTGCATACGGCTCCTTCTCCTGCACGGTCAGGCTGCTGGCAGATGGAGCCGGTTACATCAGCAGGGCTGCCGCCGGCCGGGGCAGTGGGCGGGTGTGTGTCCTGTGGGTGATCTTTAACGTCCCGCGGGCGGTGCTGACGGGGAGGGGGCGGGTACAGAGTCGGGCAGGTCAGCGGGTGACCCTTCGCGGGGCGCTGGCCTCATTATGATGGAGGGGGGGGGGCCTGTGGAGGCCATGGAGAGCTGTGCCAAACGCCCCACAGGACACCCTCTCTAATGACCGGAATAATCCTAACCTGTAAGAGATCTGAAGCAAAGCTAGTGCAAATCCCATTACTGCCTGCACATGGGAGCTTATGCCACACAGAGCTTTTGGATTGGTTTGGAGAGATGGAGAGAGAGAGAGAGAGAGAGAGAGAGAGAGAGAGAGAGAGAGAGAGAGAGAGAGACAGCATGGGGCAGAGAGGGCAGGCTGGCAGGGCAGTCGCAGCTCAGAGCTGTAGGAGGACAGGGCTGTGGAACACCAGGGGCTGGGACCAATCACACACAAGCTGAAGACAAAGAGAGTGGTGGAAACAGCCACAACTGCGCTGTATCCATCTGCCCCTAGGCCTCCAAAGGTCTCTCACCCCCACGACTGTGCTCCTGTCCCCCTTTCCAAACAGGCCCTGTCCCCCCCATCATTGCCTGGATTATGGGAAAGACCTGCCCACCTCGCCATGCAACCGGTCATAATCCGGAGAAAAAAATCCCAGGAAGTGGGACTGTAAAATACTCCACATTTCACTGCAGCCCTGACCCAACACAGCCCCGCCCCTTTGTTACTAATGCTGTCATCAGCATTATTAACACTGTCAATACTGTTATCAATGCTGTCATCCCTGTTAATGCTACCACTGTTATTACACTGTTATTAATGCAGTTTGTGCTATTATTAATGCTGTCACCCATTACTAATATTGTCACTCTTATTATAAATGGTCTTCGCCCTGTTATTAATGCTGTCCTCCCATTATTCACGCTGTCAACCCCATTATTAATGTTGTCACCCCTATTAATACTGCCACTTCTGTTATTAATGCTCTTTGCCCTGTTATTAACGCTGTTCTGCCATTATTAACACAGCCACTCCTGTTGCTTGCATTTCTTGCTAACCCTCATGTTATTAATGACATCCATCTTGTTACTAGCCCTCTCCTTACTGTGAATGATCACCTCTGTGCCTCCTTCTCCACGCAGCTCACTCACAGACACCAGCACCCCAAACATCCGCGAACCTGGTCAGGTATCTCTTCGGTAATGAGACCGTTCCATTTGTAGGCACGCGGACGTCGCCTGCTCTCACACGCTTTTCCGCATCTACCGCCCCGGTTCTTTCCGTTTGGTGCGACGGACCAAGCGAGAAACGCAGCAGGCGAAATGAATGAGAAATCAAGCCTCAGTCCAAAAATAAACGGAGGCAGAGAGGACTCCTCCACCCCCCCTACTCCCCGAAACCCCAGCATGCTCCATCCGCCTCCCACGCTGTGTAAACAGGAGGCCCAGCCAGTGCTTCTGCTCACGCCAGAAAGGGCATCCTCCCCCTCAGGACCCAGGTGTGCCAGGTATCCGCTGCTATCTGCAGCCTCCTGTATAATCCTCCTCACTCGGGGCTTCCCTCAAATGCCAATAATAAAACAGCGGAGGGTAAAGTTTGGTGGAGATGGATCCTTGTAAACCCAGCGCATTGTTTGGACAGATGGTGCCCTCCGTTAGCAGAGGCTCTGCTTATCTGAGTGCACAGGTTTCTCCAGAAGCGGCGGCAGTGTAGCATAGTGGTAAGGAGCAGGGCTTGTAACTGAAAGTTTGCGGGTTCGATTCCCCCTCCCGGGGAACTGCTATTGTACCCTTGGGCAAGGTACTTAACCCACAATTACCTCAGTAAATATCCGGCTCTATAAATAGATCACATGTAAATTGTAACATATGCAGGTCGCTCTGGATAAGAGCGTTTGCTAAATGCCAACAATGTGATGTAATGTAAGGTAAGTGGGTGAAGCTGCCTGACTGAGGCAGGCCTGGCACACAGCTGCTAAGCGAGGCCATGAATCTGTTAATCTCCAGCAAATGATTTAAAGCCAGAGGGGAGAAAGGGAGATGTTCACACGAGGTGTGCCTGCGAACCACTTGGGAGAATCACTCCTTCCACAAACACACACCGATAACAGCCATCCTAAAAGCACCCGATCCAAGAAACCACCACACGCCAATGCTAAAAATTCAACAGCTTACACCTTTACTCACATACAGGAAAGTCCTTAAGAGGGGTACGAATCTGAGAAATGACCTAAGTACATTACATTATTATTATTTAGCTGATGCTCTTATCCAGAGCGACTTATACAGGTTACAGTTTTTGCATGTTATCCATTTACATAGCTGGATATTTACTGAGAAAATTTTGGGTTAAGTACCTTGCCCAAGGGTACAGCGGTAGCGCCCCAGCAGGGAATCGAACCAGCAACCTTTCGGTTATGAGCCCTGCTACCCCTAATTACTGCTATACTGTAAAAAATGTAACTATGTGGGGATTAAACTGAGGCTGTTTTTAGCACCATAGTTTTCTCCAAATTATATGGTTTGATAAGGCAAGTAGGTAAAAAGAGCTTCTTTGAAGCTGGTAATGCTATATGATTATACAGCATCATTCCTGAATGTCCTATTGGTGCTCCACCTCTCTCTTTGTTCCTTTTGACTGCTCTCTCTCGCCATCTCCTCCTCCACCTCTCTCTCTCGCCTCTCTTCCTGTTAACCACTCCCTCGCTCTCTTCCTCTCCTTCACCTCCGTCACCCCTCTCTCCAGCAGCTGGGAGGAGCCTAAAGGTCAGAGAAAGCTGGTGAGACAGTGAGGAGTGAGTGAGCTGACCCCTGGGGCTACTGAGAGAAACCATGTGAAGCCGCCACGGAGCTCCACATCACCGAGCGGAGAGGACGGCCGTCGAGGCGGACCGGCGCTGGAGAAACGACGCGGGCCAAACGACGCCGCGGAGACGGACACGCCGGGTTTCGTCTCCTGCCAGAGAGCCCGCGCCGAGGAGGAGCTGTATATCCAACGCACTTGACAGAAGAGTTCTTCAAAACACACAACTGTTATTTGCCAAATTGCGCAGAGGGCGGCTCTGAATGCAGCAGCAGGGGGCAAACAGCAGCGGAACAGTGAGGCAGCCACAGAACAGGACAGCTACACACTGACCAACACAGGGGTTTTAATGGTTTTTCCCCTTTGCGCAACCCTGTACACTGGGCTCCTTTTGCCATTATATCCACTGCACTCCTGTAGGAGTTCTGAGGTGAGACAAACACAATTCCCAAATACAATGGCACACTAATGTGCCCATTTTTCAAACTACATGTTCCAAGGCGCACTACAGAGGAGTATCCTCATTGGAGGATAAGCGCCACTCCACTGATGTCATCCCGGTAACTCACAGGCACCTAATGAATTGCAGGCTGCCTGAGAGTGGCGGTACAAGGACACCCTGGCTGACCTATCCAACTCCATCCCCTGTGGGCTCCGGATCACTGCTAGTAAATGAACCTGGCTGAGCCTCCCTTCATACATACTTAAAAAAAACAGGCACACACACACAAAAGCACAAACACACGTAAGCACATACACGCACAAGCAGAGAGACACACAGGCACAGAGATGCACAAGCAGAGAGCTGCACACACACACACACACACACACACACACACACACACACACACACACACACACACACAGTTCAGGCAAAGAGCTAGAATCGGGGCCGGCAGTTAAGATCTCCCTGTGCTAGTCCATTTAGCCTGCAGAAGTAGGCTGAAAGTGCCGTTACGGTCGCTGTATGGCAGAATCGATGCTGCGCGCTAATCTGCCCCCTCATCTCCCCTGCACTTAGCTCAGCTGCTCCCGCAGCATGTAAACGCTGCAATCGCAGCCACTAATGGCAGAGGACTGGAGTGAAGCAGAACACAGCAGTTAGACCAAAACTCTCCCCGAACGCTGAAAAACGCCTCACTGAGCGGCAAAGCCATGCTCAAAACGGCCCTGTCCCAGGCACGGAGAGACCTGGCAGATTGCGATGCAAATTTAGGGCACCTGTTCTACCCCTGGTCTCTGCAGAGAGAGCCCATGCTTGTGGAATACAACGATGCACCACTTTGTTGTGTGAGACACTGATATAATGAAGACAGAGAGCAGCTTCCTGAAAGCTAAAGTGGGTGGGGCCATCACACACCATCATTGATGAATTAGTTTGAACCAATCATAGCCTCTTGCTAGGGAGAGCAGAGCTCTTTTATTGAATACTAGACAATGGCAGATCTGCCCATTATGGAGCTCATGAAACCTCTCTCCCAGAGACCCAGTCTTCCACTGCCAGCTTTAAGGGCTTCCAGGTCCCTTTTACATTCTCACTGGAAAGTGACTGACAGCTTAGCTCACCCTACCTGACGTCTGTGAATCCAAAACTGTGCCGCAGAATGACACATCCTGGAGCGTTTGGCTGCAGCGGTCCAGAGTCCGGGAAAGGATGGCTCATTAAATAAGATGCCAGCTTAGCCTGGAGGAAGAGCCAGTTCTTACAGGGCAGGAACTGACTCTCACTCCTTCCACCACGGACTTTTGGTCTGTCGCTGTTAGCAACAGGTGTCAGACAAGAGTAGTTAACTGAGTGAGTGAAAATGGGAAGCTCAACTAGAAAGCGTAGAGGATGGGCATTTAGTGAGAGCCTTGTACTTTCTCTTTACAGGAATATGAACTAACAGATGGCACGTGTGAATCATACCGACCTCCATCACTGCGTCAGATGTACGAGAGGGCAGTCAGCTGCAGCTATGCACAGAAACATGGCTTTAATAGAGGGAATTCGCACCGTGGAGCACACTGGCTGCACCTGATTCTTCACACTCTGAGAGTGTTCACACAAACACTTGGGTTCGACATGCACACGCAGCTGTGCCTGACTCAGCTTGCGCACTGTCATCGCCATTTCTCGATCAACACTGCAGATGGTGAAATACTTGTATCGAAACTCAGGAGAACCCAAGACGTGCCCCTTGCAAACACACAGACCTGAACACTTTTAAATGGTTTAACCGTGACGGCCGCCTCAACACACACGTCTCACACACACATTCATTCGGACACTCCTGCACTCACACACACTCTCACATGCAAACACACACGCATACTCTCACATGCAAAAACGTACGCACACACACCCCTGCGTTAAACCCCTTGCTCTACTCAGATCGGTAGGCTCCTTGTGTACATAATTGTGCAGCTTCGATTGAGTCAGACTGCCCTGTATGAATCAAATTAACGTGATGAGATCCGATGAAAAGGCCATGTTTGGGCTAATTAGAGCGCTTAGATTCCTGGAAGACTTCCTGGGTTGCCCGTACACCTCGTGTTGTTGTGGTTGTTGAGGTTATAAATTCCCCCAGACTGCCACAGACGCCTGAGACGAGGCCGTGGCTGAAGAGGTTATTTCAGGTGACAATGTGAGCCAGGGTTTCCTCCTGTGAGAGAGAGCCGCAGTGACAGAGACACAAACAAAGCACCGGAAAACCTCAACACCGAGCTGGAAATATCTGCCAACAAACGAGACCACGGCTCAATTTGTCCCATCTTGCTTTTACCGAACCTCAAGAACCTATGAGGGTGACTGGAAGCCAAAGATGCAGTTTGACTGAGTTCTTTGGTTTAAGGGCCACGCTTGAGTTACACGCGGTCCTGTTACAGATGTCAGTGTCAACCACATCAATGGCTAATCAACGATTTCAGATGTTCAAAAAAAAAAAAAAAAAAACCCTGAAAATAAACAAAAAATGCAGCTTGTGACAAAAGGGCTGAGATTAAACTCCATCAGGATCATTTTCTGGACGAGCGTTTTATTTTTCTAAAATCCTGTGCATTGGCAGTCAGGTAACAGAACTGATAGGCGCGCCTTAAGGAGTGAAAAGGTTTTGGCGGAGTATCGCGGGGAACAATAGCTGGCAGAGGCTGCCTTCCCGCTGCGAGATACGCCACCGAAGTGCTCAAAATTAAACTGGGGCATTTTTAAGGCTCGAGTTGCCATGGCGATGCAAGCTGTCCCCCCCACCCCACACACACACACACACACACACACACACACACACACACACACACACACACACACACACACGTGCTTCGGAAGAAACGTGGTTGCCACGGAAACAGCCACACAAGTGTGCCGAGAACTGTCGGCGAAGGAAAGGGGGGGGGGGGGGGGATGGAACGGTAAACGAAGCAACTGGAATCTGAAGATGTTCCTTCGACAAAAGTCATTACAGTCCTTTTCCCCACCCTGTCTCCTACAGAGCCAGAGCCAGAGCCAGAGCCAGAGCCGGAGCCTGCCCGGGCCTTCATACTGAAACTGCAGCAATAAACAAGATGGAAGCAATTACGGAGGCAGGACAGTTTAGCTCGCGGTTGGACTCGGGAATGGCATTCGCTAACCATTTTTCCCCTCCGAGCAGGACTGGGATTCTGAGGCTTTCCGTGTCCTGCTGGGACTGCTCCTCTTTGCTCCCCCTTCCAGAACCAGAACCCAGCGCCCGTGACCCGGGACTGTGCCTCACAACATGGTGTCGGCACTTTCTGCGCTCCACTGCAACAAAGAAACAGCCGTGCTGCTTAGGTGTTCGGTGATGGAACCTACAGCAACTGCTGAAACGATGCAACTAATGAACTCTCCAACCCCAGAAGCATAAACATCTCAGTTACAGGACCAGCCAATGGGACATCATGTCAAGAAACTGTCATGAAAATGCAAAAAACTATTGATTCACATGGATCGTGCATTTTACAGTTAAGGCAGTCTGATTAGTTCTTATATTTGTTAAGATTCACACCACTTACATCACTAGGTCATTCAGTACCATTGATTTTTCCACCATAATCCAAAAAACAAATCCCATTTATCCAGAAGATTTGGGAATGCAATCCAGGTCTCAACCCTTGGGCGCCCCAAATGTCACTGAATTTCCTCTTTCCTTATAATGGAAGAGCTGTCAATTGTGTGCTTAATGTAAACATTTACCAGGTCTGTGGTTAACAGTAAGCGGTTGAATGTTACCAATTAACAACCAGTGACAGTGACCCTGTTATTAATTAGTACCAAGTTACCTATTAACAGAGTGAACCTGTGTGAACTTGGAGCAACAGAAGTCGCTCCATTACAAAGTGAGGTAGACAAAAACGAGCATCCAAATAAAATAAATGCATCTTGGTAGCAAATAATTCTAGAAGACACCTGAGGATGGCTGTCCTTGAGACAAATTCATAATACAAAGCTGACTCCAATTTCCCATTCCCTACTCTCTGTTACACTCACACCACTGCTCAGGTGGTACAAAGGTCCATACGCAATACATCTTCATGAAGAAAACAAATGCAATAGCACACTGATATAACGAAGACTACAGTGATTTTTCTTGAGGGAGTGTTAGCAGTATGCAAGGAAAAGAGCATTTTATTTCTCCACTCTCCAGCACGTCTGCATGTGGACGCTGTCAGTCGGTCCTGCAGTTTATTCTCAAACCCAAAGTGAAATCTGAGACAAAGGACAAACACATTAAATTAATTTAGACCATTAAGAAAAAGCATTAGCGTTTCAAAGGCTGGGCACAGTGCGGCAATTCATGCAAGCTGTGATTTTCTCAACACGAAAGCCACGGTTCTCATCATCAAGGAGACGTTCGTTCTTTTTTTTTTTTTTTTTACAGAAACGCAGGGATGTGACGGGACGCGCGTTGTCATATTTCACCGCGTGGCAGACGTGGGAACTCAAATGAAAGACGTCAGAGCCATGCCATGAGATGGGGTGAGGGGTGGGGGCGTCCTGCTGTTAATGCTGCATGTTTCTGCCCAATAAGGAGTAAAGTCGTTTCTGAGTGAGGCATTCACTTCATGCCTGCAAAGTCCTGTCCGCCAAAGCCCTGTCCGAGACGCCGTCTGCGCAGTGCGTCTGATGGCTTCCCATTGGCTCAGACAGTGATGGGGATCCCACACCCACACCCACAGCCTGCACCCAGCCGTGGGAAAACAGGAGTGGCGTCTGGGGAGAAACGCCGGGGGCCAGGGAATACAGGAGCGCCTGTGTGTGTGCACGTGTGTGTATAAATGCCAGCTATAACCTCCATAGATCTGGACCAACATGCCAGCAGCTCAGGTGACATTAGTGCCAGGGCTTGGTAAGTCACTCCGTTTGACATTTCTGCTGCTTGGCAGGTCTTTCCCTCACAGCTTAACTGGCTGCGTCTGACAGAAGCTGGCTCCAGAGAGCTGGAGTGACGCTTACTGTGCTAAACATTACTTAAAACCCGGGTTTGCTTTAATGTTGCAAAGCCGGTAGGAATTTACTGATGTTAAACCTGGAACATGTGCCCCAATGCAGAGGGGAAATGCCACAGGAGCCACGACTGTAGCGTTACAAACATGTGATACCGCAGAAATGTGTCTTTGGCAAAGTGAGAGAAATGAAGCTGCCTCAGGAAGCTTCCTGCTTTACAGTACGTGGGATGACCAAGCAATTTACTCAAGGCTCCAATAGCAGTGACCCACTGCAGAATCCAACCTGCAACCTTCTGGTTCTACGTCCAGCTAACCACAGTGGCCAGAGGGATAAAGCTGACAGCTCTGCTGGAGTCCAGAGAGAGCCTGAGAGACAGAAAGAGAGAGACAGAGAGAAAGAGAGCAAAAGATAGAGAGAGAGAGAGACAAAGAGAGAGAGACAGAGAGAGAGAGACATCGCGGGATGTTGTCGTGGAGCATGGTGCTAAGCGCTCCAAGGAGAATAGTGCTGTTGAAAGGATAACCCACATTTCAATTATCTGGCAGATGCCATTCATCAAGAGGAGAGAGAACTGTCTATGTCGCTACACACGTGTTTCTGCTTTACAATTCACAGCAGGACAGAGAGAGCGAGAGAGGGAGAGACAGAGAGAGAGCGAGAGGAGAGACAGAGACAGAGAGAGAAGGAGGGAGAACAATGGCAGTGCCCCCTGCCAGCCGGAGCCCACGCAGTGAGCACGCTCAGTTCGTGTGCATACTTTCCTTTCCTCTTCACTACTGCCATGTTCACCACATTGGCGCAGAGGAATCCAGGAGCCACAGAAACCACACGGGCCCCCGGCCTCCTCACTGGGCCAGGAATCCCAGCCTGCCCTCACTGCAAGGAACGGCCAGAAACAGGAGGGAGCAGGAGATCCGGCATCTCTGACGGACGCTTTCTGAGAGGGAGGGCTGGATAAAGGACTGCAGGAAAGCCATGGCTGAATGCCTCAGTGAAGGGAGGTCACTGCCAGCCCAGGGAACCGGGCGGAGCTGCCCTCTCTGCTCCTGGAGTACTGACTGAACTGAGCCATTGGAAATTGCTCTGGATAAGAGTGCCTGCTAAACGATTGTAATGTAATGAACTGATAGTCCCAATTCTGCAGCCAACAGTGAAGTTTTACCAAATAATCACCTTCCTCGTAACGTAAGCTGTCCACAGCCTTCTGTCCACGGGAGAAACAGCAGACTGTGTACAGGAGTAAGAGCAGACCGCCTAATGTCCAGTGCCTTCAGTGTGACTGAACCCAGAGTCAGGAGAGCTGGACGGTATCCCATCAGCCCCTGCTGCACACGTAAGGAGTGCTCAGGGGGTTACTGTAGGTCGCAGGAAACAGGCCGCAGCGCATGATTCTAAGGCATTGTCATGGAAACGGAAGTGCAAAATCACAGGAAAAGGGCTGCCATGGTGACCTTTTTTTTTTCCACAGGACTCTGTCCAAAAAGTAACGCCCCAAAACATGCAGACACAGCCCTGGGATTTGCACATTCACCCTTCAGCCGCACAGGAAGGAAACATGTGGCAATGATGGGTCTTCCACCATGGGACGTTATTTCCTGATGCTCTCATAAGACCTTATCACGGAGCACCGCTATCAAAACAATGCTTTGGAGGCCAAACAACCCTGACAGTATGTAATGGGAGTGACAACCACATTTCTGCAGAGGATGACCGATTTATTATCTGACAGCCAACATCAAAAACATTACGATAATATTCCCACTATTCAATTCACTGCCATTAAATAAACTGCCACTGAAGTGGTACACAGGAAAGATCATTATGTTTAATTCCACCTCAAAAGTAACGATCACACGTAATACAAATTAATTAGACAGCTCTCAGAGCTCTGGGAATTTAACACGAGCGGAGAAATCAGACAGTTTTCGGAGAGGGATATAAATAAAATAAAATGGAGCGAAAGGAGGGAGAGGCGATTCGAGGGAGCGGAGGAGAGGGGCTCAAAGTGCTGTGCAGTCTCCGGTCTGACTGCATTACGCCTGAAAGGGCCAGCCCCCACGCTGCTCTCTGCAGCAGAGACCGGGAACGCGCACTTTCGGCTTTAAAAGGCTCAAGACCAGGGTCATGCTCTGAGCTCGCGTATCCATTATTGATCTTAACAAAAGGGGGCCTCTTTTAGCAAATTACAAACACATAGAGATGGCAAGAGATACGGTGCAAATCCACCCTACTGCAACCCAAACTACATCACTACTAAATAGCCCCCCACACACACACACAACAAAACCCAAACTCTTCCAATGAGACGATGGTGAAATCTGTGGTTTTATTCCTGTGAACGCAGACAGCTCAGCTGTGGAATAACCTCACTGGCCTTGCCTTGCTGTCACAGACACCGGCCTGAACCATGATCAGCCTTCACCTCCCCATCCCTCAAGCTGCTCAGCTCACTGTCTGAGTAAGGGCAGCCCCATCCCTTTTTTACACGCCACAAAGATGCAGCTTTATCTGAATTATGGATGCGCTTTCTCTACAAACAGGCACTGTAGGAAACTGCAGTTCTTCCAGACAGGAACAAAAGCACATCGATTAATTATTCTAAGCAAGGTCTGACGACTCTGCTCAAAATAAAATCTGGAGTGCTCTTTACTTTCTGTTAATTATCAAGCATTTGAATACTGATCCAAGTAATTAATGAGTGATCACACGGTTAAATATTTGTGCACAGAATGTACTGGAAAAGCAGTTTCAGCATCCTTCATTGGCTCTGCCTGAACGGGTTACAGAGCACACCATAAAAGCAGCTGTGAGCATCGTTAACTCTGCACAGAGCTAAATGTATCGGGCTAAATAACCTCCACAAATAAGATTGACTGACTGAGGCTGTGTCCCAGATCACAGCCCGGCATACATTTCTGCCCACTAGCGTGCTGTGTAGTACATCCGTTATTGACAGTTTAAATACACATCGATAAATACCCAAGTACACAGTAGTAATCAATTGAGAATGCATTTCTGCATCATAATTATAGCTTAATCTCTGACCTAAACTACATTAGCCAGAAGCTTGCCAACGACATATACTGCCATATATATATTTTTTCCTCATAGTATTGCTTAGTTAAAATACATTACAGTACATCAGATTATCCATGTTAGCTTAATACCTAAAATCAACTGAAAAAAATGTGATGATATTCAAACAACATGTGAATTCATAATAAATACAAAAAACAAATATAAAAATAATACTTGTTTGCTACCTAGCTGCTCACATTTGCATACAGACTAGGGGCATTTTTTATACACATCACCTGCCATTTCTTCCATTCTTCCAATAAGCTTCTTGGTTCATCTGGCAATGAATTCTGGGACTGTGTCCAGCCAGTGGATCATTCTTTTTTCGGCAACTGTAGTATGTCATTCAGATAATCTGAACACCACATTATCTGTGCGATGTGTGAATATAGTGGATGGCCACTTATACTTGTCAAGTATGCTACAAGCACACGACTTGGTATGCTAGCCTGCAATTTGGGATATCACCAGAGTTTCTCTGGATGTGGAAAATAACACAGGAAACCCTCTCTCCCTCCTCAAAGGAAAACTGCAGCCAGACTGATGCAGTGAGGTTAAAGGTCAAACACCCCTGGATCAACGCCAAAACAGCGAGAACCACACCCTTCCTTGGGACAAGGTCAGGGGGCACAGGGCAGTGATTTGGCGAAAAACACATCACAACCGTAAAGGCCTGGACAAATAACAGAGCAGCACTCTCCCTGCCTGATTCAGCTTATGGTGACATCAAACAGAAGCCCTGACACTGAAGCAATATTCATTACACAGATAAATGGTAAATGGACTGCATTTATATAGCGCTTTTCTACTCATTTGAGTACTCAAAGCACTTTACAGTTATATGCCTCACATCTACCTACCAGTGGCAGAGGCTGCTATACAGGCTTACCAACTGGCCACTGGGAGCTGTTGGGGGTTCAGTGTCTTGCTCAAGGACACTTCGACACTCTGCCAGGATGAGCCAGATTCAAACCAGGGACCTTCCAATCCCCAGTCGACTGCTCTACCTCCTGAGCCACTGTCGCCCCCAGATACGTTTCAATACTGAAGGATCACCTCTACAGCAGGCCATGACGGACAGGAATATTCCTCTCTACCTGAAGAGCATTACACAACGATAACGCTTCCATTAGGAAGCAATCCATTGCAAACAGGAAGACGGGGAAAGCAATGAAGAGGGTTATTTTGCCGGGAGACGGGCTGTTTAAGTGGGGTGGTGGCCTTTGAAAGGGGAGCCTGCCCGCTGTGACCGGTGGCACCGTTAGGAGACACCGCAGGAGACTTGGGAAGGTGTCCATTAACCAGTGGGCATTCTTCCACTGGATTATTCCGCTGCTCCGCAGGAAGCCGTGGAATCTGCCCCCATCCTCACCCCCCACACCACCTCCCACACCTGCTGGGGAGTCAATAAACCCCTGCTCTGGGGTCAGCTGTCAAGACTCCAGGAATCCACTCCCACTTCTCATGGCAATTTGGCCCATACTTCTCCCACAATGCTCAGGGGACGCGGACAGTGGCTTTTTTATTCAGAGCACCGAACGGCAACAAACCGCAGGGTGCTTCCAGCAAACTGCTGGCGTATAAACATTCCCATCGATCTGATGTCACCGTCCGCCTCTCTACATGCACTGGGCTACGGTTACACAAAGGCCAGGCTACATCCCTGCTACCCGACGCCCACTGGCACCTCCCAACTAACAGCAGATTTTTATTAAACTCAGCACAGGTGCATCATGGGTGATTTTCCTTAGATGTGTCATTGTACAAAAATCAAGCCGCCGCGAAGCGGCTCGAAGACGCAAAGCATTCTCCCAGAAAGCCAGTAATCACTGGGAAACAGTACAGACCAGTTAACAGTCGCAGTGCATGACTGGACATCCAACTCCAGAGCATTCACAAGTCAACCATCTCAGGGCCACTGAGCTTGTGTGCTTAGTCTAGCCAGCTAAACACTTTCAGGGTTCACATGTCAAACAGTAAGTGTTAAAACTATAAAACCCACATAAAATCAGGTTATAGCTACTAATTTCTTCATCTCAGGTGTGTTTTTTTTAAAAGAAAGCATAACCTTTTTAATTTGGAAGAGAGACAGATTTCTCAGGTTTCAGCTGTACAATCCCCTCTCTGTGGGAGGACAGAGAGGGTTGGGTACAGACCTAAAGACTGACATGTCACTGAGCACGGGGCCACAGGGACAGATTAGGCAGAGAAGTTAATGGTTACAAGGTCATGTCAGTGTTCCTGTTTATAGAGCGTGCAGGAAAGATGGTTCCTAAGCATGTTTACCATCCCAGAATTAGCAGCAGTCATGGAAACGGCAAAGAGCGAGTGACACTAGATCAGTGGCCGTCACATTACAATGTCCAGCTGTGAACCAACACCAAATGCACTGCTCTTGTGACATTTTACCTACACATCCACAACTGCTTGGTCTCAGGGAACTGAAGGCAAAGGTTTAGAGGCAGATTTCCTCAAAAACCAGCCAGAGCTTGAAACTGATACTCAGACTGACTGTAGAACTGATGAAAATCACCACCATAAACAATTGCTGTACAACTTTCAAATGTTTGAATAGTGAAAGGTCACTACAGGAGCCATGCCCTGTGAGCGGGGAAACAGCACTCCTCACTGTGTCTCTGTTCACACTCCCAAACAAGAGTAAAACAGTTCTTACAACGTGAGCTTCCACACAGAAAGAAAAAGAAATCCTGACCGAGGTTACATCTGAATCATATCAGAGTTTGCAGCAGGTTCAGGGCAGCGGCACAGACCCACGTGACTGCAGTTACACTGAATGTCACCAAAAACTCAAACTGTATTTAATGCGTCAGCAGCGGCTTTTGCCTCCTCACAGGTTTCCTTTGTGTTCAATTCAAATGTACAGCCATTCAAAACCTATTTCCTCTCAAAGCTTTTCACTTTCTCCTCTCAAAACATTTTCTGTAAATACTCCATAAAAAGAGTAATATGTAACCTATTCCGTAATATACCTTTTGCTGTTTTCTGAAAAAACAACCACCTAACCCCTATCCAAACGAATGAAGAAAAGTTGTTAAATATTAAATTGCAACTGTAAGTGTAACTTTTATTGTGTAACCGTTTGGTTTTGCGAGACCCAAGTTAAAGCTGGCGTTGTCTTCCTTGGCTAAGCTCTTCTGTGTGGGAAACATCAACAGTGAAAATGGTTAGCAAACACACTACATGCCTAGAGGCCGTGTCGTCTCTCTGGGGGTGGGGAATTAGGCCAAAGTCTCTCTCTGCTTGTGTGCGATTAGCGACGAAGCCGCTGATACCATTGAATAAATAACATTAACCCCTGGCCTGGTGGAACAGTGAGACCAGGCAAAGAGGCAGGGGGGGAACGGCCAGACAAGAGTGGCAAAGAGTGTGGTAGGACAAATTGACAAGGGGGTGTGGCCAGGTAGAGTAGTGGGGGTGTGGTCAGTAGCCTACTGCAAACAAATACAGCAATTTTTGGGACACACACTCATGAAAGCCCAGTGCTAACTGGAGTGCTGTTAGGCCCTCAAAGACAATTCACTGTGGCAGCCTGCCTTACCACAGTGAAAAACATTAATAAATGACTGAAACCACTGAAAAGGTACGGACTCGGCAAGAACAGTGTGGCCACACAGAATGGCCATCACAGACAGACCTGGCTGACCTACTAAAGGAAGTGGAGACTTTCTTCAAATTCCTTCAAAATATAACAAATTAATTACACAGGTCTGCCCAAAATTCCTCACTATGCCTCTTCTGGAACAGCTCCAGATCTTTCTGGGAGAGCAAAAGAGCACAAAATTAGCCCCAGTCTGTACCTGTCCACTACAAGCTGAGGGACGGTGCAGGAAACCAGGAAGACGCAGTAATTTTATTTATTCACTTATGTAATATTCACCTTGTACAGTACGAGTCAAAGTTTGGACACAAGTTTTATTCTTTATTTTTATCATTTTCCACACAAATGGAATTACGCCGTGACCAAAGTGTTAAACACATCAAACGTATCTACATTTTAGATTCTTCAAAAGTAGCCAAACCTTTTTTAATCTTTGGAAAGAAATTCACACATGGGCATCAACATCACTATTTATACTTGTCTAACAAACAAATTTCAAGCATTTAAGCATAAGTCTTTGAATGCATGTTTCCCATTACCTTAATCAGGTGTGTCCAAACTACTGACTGGCACTGTATCTGTGAATATGTGTACCATGATTTACATGTTAAATGCAACTCCCATTCTCTTTAATTTTAGAAAATAATGACACGCTATGCTTATTCAATACAGCACTCGAAGAAAGCATTTAAACACTGAGAGAGGGGAAGAGCACATTAGCCTCAGTTATTGCATTCGTAGGTTACTGTGTCATTATTGCTCCATTTGTTCCATTATGTCCAAGCTTTGGCACAAATGTGTGTTTGTCACGCCAATAAAACTAGCTGAAAAAAAGAGAGTGGGGGGGAGGAAGTGATGAGGAGAGAGATAGAGAGACAGAGAGAGAGGTTAATATCCAGGAATCCCTGTATCGTAGCCACACCTTACAAACATCATTGCTTGATCTAGCGAGGGCAACCCACCCATCCCATGACATCAGCCCCTCTCCTTCTCTTTTTTTCCTCCTGCTCTTCCTCATCCCTTATTTTTCCTCTCGGTCTCTCCCTCTCAATCACTCCCTACCTCCATCCTGTGCCCACATCACACTATCCTTCCTGGAATCACCAATATTCATTAAGAGGAGATGATCGTTCTTATTGAGCTTAATCTTGTACCCAATTTGAGTCTTTTTTGTCTTCCCCAGTATGAAAAAACCTGAGCACAACAACTGGCTTTTAATTCCTCATGATTTAATTATTCAATTACCAAAAAAAAGAAGTAAAAAAAAAGAAAGCGGGCCAAGCCAGTTGGACATTGCATCTGTGCATACTGAACCCTCACTGGCAGGCAGCACTTTCTCATGCATAGAACAAGTCAAGCGAACTCCAGTCTGTGCCAGGAGGTGTCTGTCATCCCTTTCATCTTAAGCTGTGGATGAACATTAATATTACAGGATCCATTAAGGTAATGACTCCTCAGGTTAACACTTCACAAACAACAGGTTCATTAAAACTAACCTGTCACCTACTCACTTTCATTGTGTGTGCTAGAGTGAGAGTGTACACACAAACGTTTTTGCATGAACGGGTGTATACGCATTGTATGTGCACATGTGCGCGTGTGCTCAGAGACACACAGGCTACGGCTCAGAACACAGCGATCCCGGGGTACGAAATCCTCCAAGCTGAATACATTATTCATAAAAGTGCAATGTTGTTAAGTGCTCACGCTAAAAGCATCAGAGTGATGAGTTTAGTATGCAAACCATTTCCGAGAAGTCCCTCACATGGATTTAGAAACAGAGAGGGCATTCTGTATGACTAACTTTCACGTTACCCAGAATCCCCGGCACCGCGGAGCCGTGGAACATGCTCAGACTGGGACGTGTGGAAGCACACGGAACACAGGGAAAAATGGAGCCGTTGCTATGGATGCATCCTTTCGGAAAATGTGTCAAAAAAAAAATCAAAAGATCGTAAAAAAGATGACATATAAGGGTGATAGCTGGAGGGTGGCCCAGTTTTGGCTCCCTCTTGGGTAAATGCTATCTGCAGAGAGGAATACACGACATTTTAAATCCTGCAAAACAGAACTGGCTCCTTGTTTGCTAGTCTCTTTTTCCAAAACAATTCTGCGAGTTTCTAAATACATATTTTCTGTTTTTGTAAAAAAATACATATTTTCAAACCTCAACATGCCCATAAACAAATCACACAGACAAGGAACAAATCTGGACTTGTTGCCCTGACACGCGATGTGGCGCTAATTAAAACCAATAAGCAGATGCTAACAGCATAACTCTCCGACAGTTCAGGCCTTGGTGTGCAATATTTGAAGAAAGCTCTTGACAGCAATGCGTTGCTGAAGGATAATTCAATCTTTTTTTTGTAACGGGGGCTTACTTCGGAAAATGCTGAGGTCTAAGTCGGCCGTAATCGCAGCTTTACAGAGGTTTATGAAAGCATGCCGCGCTGCCAGCCAATCAGAGAGATGCTCTCAGATAATAAAAAAAAAAAAAAAAACACTGCTCTGGAGCAATCTGGATAGAGAAAGAGGGACAGAGAAAAAGGAAGAGGGGTACAGATCCTGCATGCAGCACATACATACACAAATACACACACACACACACACAACAGAAACACACACAGGCAGATGTATTCAGACAGATTGATTGGAAATGCACACATATTCTCAAGTACAGAGATGTAGCACGTAGATAGTTTATCTAAAATTTAACATGGCAACGAAGGGTTGCTGTAACTGTTTGACTCACGTGAAAATCCCAAAGACAAACATCCTAGGAGTAATGTTAATAGCAACCAAACTGTTCCCAATAACAAAGCAGACGCCTGAAAAGACTCTCCAGAGATAAGCCAAACACTCACCCACACACACAGAAACACACACCCTTTCTCTCTGTAATACCTTTTATGCATCCCTCACACCAGGCTGTTCCCCCCCCCCCATAAGATCCGAATGTAGAATACTGGAACACAGTCTGTCAAACTGGAATGTCAGTTCTGCTAAACAGGGGGGTTAACACCTGTAGACCTGCACCATACCTTCGGTGTGACTAAATCCTCTCATACACTCACAAACTCCAGAAAGCTGCCCGGGCAAGGCTTCATGCAAATGGCAAATTAGTATCAAAAATACAATAGAACCAATTAACATATACATAAATAAAACAGTAATTAGATTGCAATAGCAATTTTACTTTTGAATTTTGTAAAGTTCATGATTATAACTGTGTCTGGCTGACCATTTTTATGTGATTGTTCAGAGTGGTTATTCTGACATGCTGCTCTCACTCTCTCTCTATCTGTCTGTCCAGGACCAATTCAAATGCCTTCTCATTTGCTCTTCAGTATCCACTGGAAATGCAAAAGGGTAAAATGAAAAACCTCTTACCCCCCTCTTAAAGGGAGACTCAAAAGGTGCTTTATTGGAAGGACAGACCAGAGCAGTGTTGCCAAAACATCCACATGCACCATTAAGTGCAATGATAAATACAACAACGTGAGAACTATGGCGAACATGAAAATACTTATGCAGATATCTCTCCATCCATCCATCCATCCATCTCCCCCCGCCCTCCCTCCATCTGCCCCCCTCTCTGTCACTTTCCCCACCCCCTGTCCCGTTCTGTCTCAGGCTTTAAGGAAGTCTGCTGAGGACAGCAGTGGTAATGAACGGCCAGGCCATTGTTTCCAAACGGGACACCTTCCTGCACAGCTGTAAACAGCGCTCGGTGCGGAACCGTGGCCCCACCGAGCAGGACTGTCCTGTTTAAAGACGACCCTGTGCGATTGTGGCCACACCCCTCCACAGGGGGGGGGGGGAGGGGTTGGGGCGAGTGCTTACAGCGCAGAACGAGGGGGCCGAGGATCGATCCCCCCCGAGAGGTGGTGTATCTTAAATGCTCCATTAAGTACCGACGCATGCTGGGGTTTCACTTTAACACGCTCTCATTGCCTGCTACGAAACAGAACAGCCCAATAAGCTTTAATGTGTGTGCAACAGAACACATCAATGCACTTTGCTGACTGCTACAAAACTAGACTGTTATAAAAGTCACTGCTTGCGAGTGCTACCATGGCTCAGTAGTTAGGGAGCTGGTCTGGGAAAACAAAGGTTGCTGGTTCAATTCCCAGCTGGGCCACTTCTCTTGTACCCTTTAGCACAGTACTTCACCTGCTTCAGTAACAATACCCAGAGGATGGCTAATTAGGGGGTTTTAAATAGACAGTGTGTGCCTATTTTGGCTGCAGGACACAGAGCCTGTTCAACCAGCAGAGCCACAACATTCAGTTAGCGACACGAAAAACAAACACGCCCTTTTTCACTGGACAATGTGCAGGAAGTGTCAACTGTTACAGGAAGGCTTGAGTTTATTTCTGACTTGCCCGAGCGCCTGGCACTCCGCTTGCCTCTTGTCCTTCCCCCTGTACCTGTGAGATGCTGACTCCGCCCACTGCTGTTGCCCCAAGACATGTGGACACTCCACATCTTTCTGTTGCAGTTTTATCCTGCTTCACCCAGCTTTGGTAGCCACCAGTTATGCTTTTAAATTCATCACCTCCATGGCAACAACCACTGAGCCCCAAAAGCAGCATGGGGAAAGGCATGTGCAATCCTCCACTATGCATGCATGCCATCATGACCATGTCCTGCACTACAATTCCCAGAGTGCACCAGGAGACCAATGCCATTAGACAACAGGAACATCCTCCTCATGATATCTGAGTAACTTGCAGGCACGCATGAGTCCAAGTCCCTTGTTTGAGTGGAGTGACGAGGGGATCCTGGCTGACCTGCCCACCCCTATCCTTGAATGAAGCCAAATCCTCCGATGTGGGCTCCCTGTTATTGTCAGCAAACGGCAGAGCTGGTTTTCAAGCCCATTCTGCAGAGCTCAGCCTGCACTTGAAACAAGCGCTTTAACTGTCTGAGCCACTTGGGAGCCCGTATCATCTCTATCACTATTTAACAGACTGCTTGAAATCTTTATGGAGTCGAGGTGCGCCGCCAGTAAAACATGGCAGCTCCCGCGGTATATGTAACCCTTCGCTTATTTCAGATCTGGCCAGAATTCAGCAGGGCATGTAGCCAAAGCTTACAGTCTTCATAAAAGTCAAGCGTACACTTATTTTATACACTGGTATTGAGAAAGGGGGGCTACAAATAAACTGAACAAATAAATACTTCCACTCTGTCTTCCCTACGGCATGACATCGGAGAGGGTTAAATGTATGCCGAAAACCTCCCGCTCTCCAGCATTTCTCTGTGCACAGGCACTTAGTACACATCTGTGATTATGTCTTGAGAGCACTTCAAAGGGAACACAAGTTACAGATCTTAGGTGTGTTTGATCTGAGAAGTCCCCCCACTCCTTCCTGCCAAAAAAAAAAAAAATAAAAAAAAAACTAATGGAACCTCTCCTCCTGACCCTCCTAATCACACGTCATTCTGAGACACAACACACAAGAACATGTGACAGGCCGCTCTGAGTGTGAAGGACACATCCAGGCACTGGGCCACAGTGCGCTCTCCGCACTACAAGTGACAGTTCGGCTTTGTTTACTTCCTGAGACAGATTTCAGAGAGAGTCCGACCGCACGCATTAGGCAGTAATTATACTTTCTATATGCATCTGGGAGAGCAGCGAAAAGGTCAGACATCATATAACAGCAGGGAGAATAAACACTCATTACCAAGACAACAATTATAAAGCACCTAATTGCTGACTCATACACATAAAATTATTGGCAGTCAGTTGACGGTGACGGCAAAAATGCACAACTTGTGAATTCAATTAGCATCATCCTTAAGACTCGCAAAGTAACTGACACCTGTCTGGTTGTAAATCTAACAACACGCACCTGTAATCTCGGGACATGCCCGCACATGCCCGCACACGTCCGCACACCGTGAAAAGTCAATGCACCACACTTCTGAGTTCTGTAATAACAAATGTCAGGGTCAGATCATTAATCCATGTGCTATCTACTGTTACAAATGCTACGGCTGCAAAGAATTCTTAGAGAAAACCAAACTGATCAGAATAATATCAAGCTGTAGTTCTTATTTCATCACATTGTCGTCGTTAACATGTTATTTAACCTGTACAGACAAGGGCAAAAGGATGTCACAGAGCCCTGCATCTAGATCTCGGCTTTCACCCCCACCCCCACACGTCACGCATTTATTCAGCTGAGTGTTTTACCCAAGCGATTCAGGGAAGCTGTATGAAGAATTTACACCTGCAACCTACGGGCTGTAATCTTCCACAACACTCTGTGGCCCAAATCAAGGATGAGGGCAAAAAGCCTCTCACAACTACACGGCATGCCCACATACTGACTCAACTGCAACATAACCTTTTACTGGAAAATGACCCTTTTTACTGCACCTCTAAGTCTTGTGAAGACTACCATGGAGACTTAAAACTGAAACATTCACAAGTACATGTCTAGTGGTAAGTGTGATAAATGTACGGTAACCCCCTTCAACAGGAAAAAGCTCCATTTAATACAACATACATGGACAAGAACATATAAAAATGTTGTAAGATATTCTATATTATGATAAAAGCCATGGAGATAGAGTCCCTTTCAACAGATAATAAAGATGACAACACAATGGTTTTGGAGGAATGCACTTTCTGGCCTCAGTGGTGACCACAGCTATCCGTCATTCTCAGCACGTTTCAGGCTGACTGAGAGACAGAATCTGTAGGAGCAGATTTTACATCTCTCCCTGCTAATGAAGGCGTCATTTTCTCAAGTACAGAGGAGCCATGAATCACAGCAACTGCAGGGAACACACCAAACTGAGAGAACAGACAGACGGCGATTTGCGTGAGTGTGAGTGTGTGAGTGTGCATGTGTACGTGTGAGAGTGCATGTGTGTGACTGTATGCATGTGTTTGTGAGAGTGAGTGTATATCTGTGAGATGGTGAGTGTGTGTGTGTGTGTGTGTGTGTGTGTGTGTGTGTGTGTGTGTGTGTGTGTGAGAGTGCGCATGTGTGTGACTGTATGCATGTGTTTGTGAGAGTGAGTGTATATCTGTGAGATGGTGTGTGTGTGTGTGTGTGTGTGTGTGTGTGTGTACGTGTGAGAGTGCATGTGTGTGACTGTATGCATGTGTTTGTGAGAGTGAGTGTATATCTGTGAGATGGTGTGTGTGTGTGTGTGTGTGTGTACGTGTGAGAGTGCATGTGTGTGACTGTATGCATGTGTTTGTGAGAGTGAGTGTATATCTGTGAGATGGTGAGTGTGTGTGTGTGTGTGTGTGTGTACGTGTGAGAGTGCATGTGTGTGACTGTATGCATGTGTTTGTGAGAGTGAGTGTATATCTGTGAGATGGTGAGTGTGTGTGTGTGTGTGTGTCAGAGTGAGCATGAGCACATGAGTGCGTGTGCGAGTGTTCATAAGTGTGTGTGAGAAACCGTGAACATGCGCGAGTGTGAAAGTGCATGCATGGTGTGTGTGTGCGTGTGAAAGCAAGTGCGCCCAGTTGGACACATGCCCAGCTCCACAGCCTTCCCACAAGCCCCTATGTGCCTACACAACTAGGCCTACATGCACCCCAACATGCTCACAAAAGCACTTCCTGAACTCTCATCTGACCTCTGCAGACGACTGAGGTGGAAATGAGAGCACCCTATGAGTGCAGCGACACCCACTTCCTGGGCCCCCTGCCTCCTAACCACATACACTCAAACACACACAAACACACACACAAAACAGGCCCAGGCAGCAGGCAGGAAGCACTGCAAGCTCTGCTTCTACCACCACCAGTCCAACTAGCGCAAGGAGCTGTGCCAGTGAAGCACAGTACAGCAAATCTACGCTTCCTGTTAAACCTATACTTCCCGTCAAACTGACACTTCATATTAGCATCCTGATTCATCCCACTGGCCTTATGTTTAGCTGTAAATGGATCCCGCGTGGCAAACGAGAGCACTTCCACAAGGCAAGGAGTCAGAGACCACATCGACTGCCTTTCACCTAACCCCTCTGCCGCGCCACTGGCAAGCTAGCGCACCCTGGCTCAGACTCCAGCCTGTCACAGCCAAAAAGTGACATACTGTATGCAAAACAAACCAGAAACCAAGCTACAGGGGGAAAAAAAATCAGCTCAATTTGTCTCTTCAAAGAAAGAGCCATATTGGGTAAGCTCTGCTGCTCCATTCCGCTGTCCTACAGAAGGAGAGCTCTCCTGGCAACAGCCTCAGCTCAGAGACACTCTGCAGGGGTCAAAGGTCAGGGGATTACAGCCGCCTCACAACCAGCTAATCTTAAATTTACATCACAAAAAAGGAGGGAGAGTATCAAGGGAAGAGAAACTTACAAACAAAAGTGATTAAATTTTAAAAGAGGGAAAAACAAACTTACATTAAAAGGACTAGACTACAAAGGAAAATCATGAAAAGAAAACAGGGAGAAATACAAGGGGTGGGGGGTGGACAGAGTGATCCTATCCCTGGCCCACCTCCTCAGTTTTGGAGCCAGTAAACACACATAACCACTAGGTGAGTCTGCCAAGGAGAACACGCAGGATGTAAGTCTTATTGCACCAATATTAACATTTACATTTACGTTACTTAAAATCGCAGAACGTAAATATTAATCTTTCAGCCTAAAAAGGACCAGAACTAAATTAAACAGAAAACCAGGAGCCGTTGTAACCCTCCAACATGAACTTGCTGGGAGAATATCTAACCCAATCTGTCCTCACACAAATTGTGAGAAAACAGAGAACCAGCTGGAGGCATACTGCTTGCTGACATGAAGCAAACAGCTCTAAAAGGAACCTTTCCCCATCAAGTTCATTGCAAATGGATTCACATCAGGAGCACTTTCAATCCCCCTCCAAAAAGTGCTGATTTTACTTGCCTTTTACCTGCAGCAAAAGTCCTCTGGAGAAGATCCAGGTATGATGGAGAATACAGACAACGTACCCGCAGTGCACCTCCTGTGTGTCATTTGGTGCTTTCACCGGCTGACTGCTGGAGAAACGGAGCACGGTAAAAAAAAGTAGTGCTTTCATCTGTAAGATGACACATCATTTTGGAAACGAACAACACACGAGCCAGGCGGCTGATGTGAAGGCATAAAAGATAACGGCACCAGTCTGTTTCCAATCGTCCCGAAGCGTTCCTACCAGACAAATCAAACGCATGGAGTTCACTTCCTGAGGGGGTGGTCTAGGCTCCATTGCTCGATTTCGTTTCATAATTTTTTAATTCAATGTCAAGGTTTCACACATAGACACAAACATATCCAATGGTGCCTTTGCAAACAACAACACGTGTTTAGAATACCGTGGGGAAGCATTCAAGTTCCGGGGAGAGAATTCGGTCCAAGTAAACAAGCGTGAGGAGCGTGGACAAAAAACGATGGACAATCTAGAAGGTCTTAACTTTCTCAAAAGTAACTTGGGTCGGGAGTTTGTCGTAACCTGGAACAAGTGGAAGACCACGAAACATCGGACACGGCGGCCATCTGAACGTTTGCGCACAAAACTTTTGCGCACGGACGAGGTCCATATGACAAGCCTGCCACTGGTTTCAGTCGTCCTGTTATCGAGGAATCTTTTTTTCATTCTGTGGTGAGGACAGGTGTTTTATTATAACACTTTAACACTGTCAGACATGGGACTAACTTTATCTGAACAAGCTTCACTTACATTATGAAAAACAATTATTTGAAACGAAACTAAGGAATTTTCAGTAACAATAGCTTTCCACACGAAAACCGACACCTATCAATTCCACTCACGGCACTGCAACGCCACAGACTACGTTTTCGTGCAGTGTATTGAAAGCGTTTGTCCCCACTGCATTAATAACAATCGCGCAGACAGGTCTTCTCATGGGTCATGACGTGTGTCACCAGGACGTGTGAAGTATGACTCGGGGCTAACGGGGGGAGGCACATTAAAGAGGTCAAAGGAGAATTGTGTCATGTCAATTTCTCCAATAATACATGAACACTCGTGACAAGTGAACCCACTTTATACCCGGAAAGAGATCGAACAAAAGTGCTTACAGCGTCTATGTAGTGGAACATAAAAATAGCATAGTTAGCTGTACTCAGTTTCAACTAGTCACAACTTAAAATAAATCAAACGATTATTAGAAATCACTGCCACGTGGAAAAGGGGTTACAGGGGCGCGATGTTGTCAGAGCACGAACAGCTCGCGACTGGCAAAAACCAAGATGTTAAACGTAAAGATTTCATCCAAGAAAGAGAGATAACTCACTCGAAAGCGAAGAAGAGACCGCTGGTGACTATGATGAGGACCAGGGTGAGGTAGAAGACACCGGTCTGCCTGGCCATCATAATCCTCCCATTGCAGTAGAATTTATTCCGGCCCGGGAAGGTTTGCCACTTCCGCCTCGGGGTCCGCTTCTTGTGCGGGGACTCCATGGGTGTCGAGCTGCGTGTGCTGATCTGGCTGTACTCGCAGTCCCGCATCGGCTCCGCCACACCGAGATGCATCGATCAACAAAAAGACACCCCGCAACAATCTAAAGAATCCGCTGCAAAAAACAGAGATGCCAGAGGTGGCCAAATCAGTTTGCTTAGCTAACCTTCGCCAGCTAAAATTCTAGCATATTCTTTTTTTCCTACTAGCTAGACAGCCATTCTTGTTGGAGTCTAGTATGTGGCTGATTATAACTTTCTGTCAATTCCCAGTATATTTGCAGAATGAAACAACTTTCCAAAATATTGTTGGTAAAGCCGACTTCTATTCTCGCCGACTAGGTAACGTTAACACGTGCAGCTAACTTGACTACCTGCTGTAAGTTAGTTGTCGTTAGCAGGGAAACAACCATTTCCAGCAATCGGTTTATTTATCTTAAACACGTTTAGGTTTGATGAACGAATAATATCTATACTAGTTAGGCGGACTAATAGTGCATAACTTAGTGGGAGATGACTACCAGTTATAGTCGTGTCAAACCTACGTTCGTTCTCTTATTTGAATATTTATCTCACTGATACTGAGCATTCTCTTCTAGCAAGTCAGCTGAACTCTGTGATAGGTACCTCTCTAGCTACAATTACTCTCTGAACACAGAAGTTTGAGAGTTACATCTCAGCACGCCGGTTACTTGAACCAAATATTCTAGCTAGTTGACCAACTAACAAGCTACCTACCTAGCTAGCCCAAATAGCTACTTTTAGCAACAGTTAGCTGGTGAGCTTGTGAATCAGCTATCGACAGCTGTCGTCAAAGTTAGTTCCCCTCGATAGAGTCTTCTTTCCCGGTGATTTTACGTAGAAAACCATCGTCTAGATACAAAAATCCATCTGAATTTCACCGTGAGCCGTGCACAGTACCACCGAAACCCTCCGATGTTTGCTTCCCTCGATGTCGCTCAGCGCAGCTTTTTAGGGCGATCGTCCTTTTTTTTTACTCCACTAGTTATCCTGGTTTGTTACGAGCGCCCGTTAAAAATAAGCGCAGCATTTTCACCGAGAATGTGGAAAAATGAAAAACATTTGTATTTTGGACGCAGGTAGATGCAGAAAGGGCTTCATTCAAGCTTCGGGTCAGAATGGCTCGCTAGTGCCACCCCCTCCAGTTTCGCTGCGAAATGCGGTGGTTTTCAGCTCGCTGCCTTGCTTTTGACTCAGATCGCGCCCGTTCGCCAGCTACCGCTCCGTGGTGTTCTTATGTAGCTACGATATATAGCTAGCAGCACTAATGAAACCAAAAGCGAGCCTTATGCCACGTCTTCTTTTCCCAGGGCTTCAGAAAAGTTGCAACATCCCCAGCTAAAATGCCGAAACACAAATGTCGCTATTTATTTGTTCTGAAGATGTGCATTAACACTGCCGCCACCTTCACGTTTCTCCTGCTCATTGCAACTCATAAACAATACACCAAGCCTCTCAGAGACGGACGTATATCATCGCGCTTGGGCTTGTGGGAATTGTAGTACATCGTTCACAAGGGAAATTTAGAAAACTACTTTTTTTCCATATTTGAACTACAGATTCCAATACCTCACAAAACACGCGCACCTTGCATGTGGTAATTTGCATATCACAGCGTTTCGGGGAGGAAGTGATACATTTAACTCACAATTTATAATAAACCACACTGGAACTGGGTTCAGCCGACGAAGACTTTGATCAAAGACCCAAATGATCCAATGACAAAATCTGGCTGATTCTTTATAGACAGAGGCTGAGCTACATCAGATGCAAAGCTAGCTGGATCGCGCGTTTTGTGTAGGTTTTTTTTTGGATGAAAGTTGTAACTAGAGTAACGTTTGTACATACCATAGCCAACATGCGCGTCAATACTAGGCTAACTCTTAAATGGAAGCAGTATTTGTGGCGAATGTTGTCTCCTATACGTTTTAACAAAGGAAATCAAAGTCATTGTCTTTGAGTAAGGTCTCGAAAGGATGTCTAGAAAGACAGTGAACCTGCCAGAAACCCTGTATAGTAAGCGACTTCCATCACTGTTGTATTGTGAACGGTGTTGCCCTAAAATAGTAAGCTGGGAGAGAAACCTTTGATGTCTTGAACTGTGTAACCAACCTATTTACATCACTCGCCAACCATCTAGTTAAATAGGTTTACAATGAATTTTGAATACAGCGGCCAGAATCAACATTATTGAACTGTTGGCATGATTGTATTATTTGGCGTAGTTTCAGTAGTTAAAGTGACAGGGGTTGTGATAAATAGGCAGCGTAGGTTTATGAGACAAGGCTGTTCGGTTATCTCACCTGTACATCCTAACTGAATAAGTACTGCTTTTAATGTTTGTATTTTATATTAAATACTGTATGTTGTCACTGCACTACATTTAGGCCTGACGAAACTATCCTGGATAAATGATCGTTCTGTATTGTTCAGTGGTAGGCCAGGCTTGACTTATTGCAGCTCGCCAGCTTGCACAGAATTAAATATGGAGACACTCACCTGGCACGAATTGTTATTGATTCTCTGTAGCCTACCTCTGTGTCTGTTACAGTTGTAAGTATAGCCTGTGCCTTCTCGTAGTATGATTTTCAGGGGTAACGTTACACATGGAAAAACCGGTTCGTGTGTACATCAGATTTCTGGATTGTTTTCGTTGTAGAGACACAGTCTTAAGATCTACACAGTGCATTCTTTGTTTTGTCTACGGGTTATTTTTAAACGGCAGTCCCAGTTTTGCGAACACACTTTTCAGCCAAATGCGCTTTTAATGTGGCCAGATTAGATTGAGAGGAAGGCGGTATGCGCTTTTGACGTCACTGCCACTCCTAAACCGAGATGTGGAGTCGTCTTCATAAAAAAATCTCCAGAGTAAAAAATACTGCGTAAGTGCGGTAAAAAAATCGGTCCCAAATTAATTCACAAAGCCTTTCACGGTGAAGGGGACTTGTGAGACGATGACACGACTCTGGCCTACACAGTGCAAAGTGCGTCGGAATGCGCCAGTAAAACAGACCGCAGTGTTTAGATTTTTCCATTTCAATTTTTCGCTCTTCAGCAAATTTACGTTTCTGAAGAGAATTATTGGCCAGTCTTTTTCTAATTATCGTAGTGCATCCAGTTAATACACACTTTGTCACACACATCTCTTTTTTCCACACACAGACAGACACACACACAGGCAAATACACAACAAAAATAAAAAACATCAGCTCTAAGAACAGCACCTTAAATGCCGAAACACTTTTTTGCGCATCCAGACTTGACTTGAATTGTCTGGGCCAAGCTGATGTCAATAGTGTTATCTTCCTGGAAGAGAAAAAACGAGAACCGTCTACATTTTCTGAATTTCCGTGGTAATTAAGTTTGTAAGTGTTGCGTCTGGCTACGCAAGCATTGCCGCGGTGAACTTCAGGTCACTCCAGTTAGCCTGGGTAAATTGGTTACTAAAGCAGACAGATTTTGAGCTGGTCTTAAAAGAACTCCGTATTACAGTAGGTTTAGCACTGCTGTAGTCCAGGAATAGGTCATCCACAGCAGTCCGGTCTGACTTTGATCATGTGATTTAAAAGTGATCAGCCACCAGTAATGCATAGAGAAAAACCAAATGAAGTTTTAAAAGCTATGAATTTTTGTTTAATCAAGGACACTGATGTAAGAAACAAAGTCAATAGACAGGATACATCCAAATATCCTTGTACCCACAGAGGAAGAACCTACTGCTTACTGTCTGTTCCGTTAGACAAACCAACACAACAACAAAGCGTTACACTGAAGCACCTCTTCACTGCCATGACACAAAAAATACACTATTATTCACCTGCTTAGAAAGCTTACACAATGTTCCTTTGCATTTAATACTATCCATCTTTACGCCATTGAAGTTTCAGGCTAAGTTCCTTGCCAAACGGTGCAGCCGGAGGGCTTCACCCAAGGTTTACACCTGGACAAGAGCCCAGCTCCTGTCATGTGGCCTGGGAAGGTCATTACCTGGCCACAGTGATGCGGCAGGTGAGCGCGGAGGCAGCGTTTCTGCAGCGCGGAGGACCACAAGCAGACGCCTCCTCCACACCGGGCCTCAGTCCAGGGGCAGCCGCGTGGCGTCGGCTCGGTGACGTCAGTGGCCTCCCAGGCGCTCCAGCCTCCACACCTCGCCCCCCCGGCTCTCTCCCCACGCCGTTTCACCCACCCGCGGCCTGATTTGTGCACGCTCTGCCCCCCTCGCCCACACATGTGTGTGGGGATGTCGTGTCCACGTGCATATGAGTGTGATATGCATGTGTGCGCATGTGTGTATGTGTTGTGTGTGTGATACAGGTAGCCTATGTACAAGTGATGTATGTGTGTGTGAGTGATATGTGTGTAAGTAATGTATGTGTGAGTGAGTCATTTAAGTGTGTAAGTGCTATTTGTGTGTATAAATGGTGTGTGTGTGTGAGTAATAACAGTGTCTGTAAGGGATATAAGCACTCAGTCTGCCACAGAGGTAAATGCGGAGGTGCTGTCAGTGTTATAGACATCTCTGAATGGGCCCGGAAATTAATTTTTCGTGTACAGCAATTTGGATGTGTATAGGAAATGGTTACACATCCTGGTGTGAAGTGCTTTTTGGGAGATGCGAGAGAGTCTATAAAAAGCATTCTGTTTCAGAGAGAGCGGAGAATGGACACGTAGATCCAAACGCCCACGTAGGCTTCCGCAGAGACAGCACTTTACCCAGAATTCCCTTTATATGCGTTAAAGCAGCCTGTGCTCTCAGTGGTTCTGTTCTGAAGTGATTGGAATGTGTGACATCATAATGTCACACATTCCATATAGAAAGCTAGACTTAATAGCAGGAACACTGAAAGTTTGATTCCCAGTTGTGGCACTGCTGTACTCCTTGAACTGAGTGATTGCGCTGAATTGCTTTAAGTAAATATCCAGCCCCATTATAGGATAACATGTGAATTGTAAGCTCTGTAAGTTGCATAAGGACGTTTGTCATGTAAATGACCTTGTGTGTACTGAACATCCCATTCCATTCATTCTTTTGACTGGATTTCAACGTTCAAATGTGAATGAATGGAGTGGGGGGGGGGGTAGTGTGATTAGAACATTGTGTGATTTATTGGTATATTCTTAGAAAATGCTCTCGTACAAGAAAACTGGCATAGCTTCCTTTTTACATACTTTTGCCTACATAGCAAGATAATGAATGAGGTAAGGCATGTTAAATACCTGGCTAAAGGCTACAAAGACAGCCTCCTATGTGTTTCAAACCTGAAAGCTTTGGATTACAAGGTGAGGTCCCTAAAGGCAACGTCACATCACTGCCCCTAAAGGCCTCATGGAGATGTCTTTTCAGCAGCCACCTCAGAGACCCCTAGTGGCCGCTGTCAGAGCTGCAGGCCATTTCACCGGTGAACTCACCACAGCAGTACTTTGCTCCAGGCTCAGCTGAGAAACGCTGATTAAACGGTCAGGGACAACTGGCTCGTAGAAGACCTGAATGGTCAAACTTAAACTGAGGACAAAAGCCAATTTTTTTTAACATCAGTCCTGAATTGTGATAAAATATGAGCTGGGTTTGAGTCATGAGTGGCTGCTTGGCTGATATGTCAAACTCAGCCCACTTTTACGGTCATGACATTTAGTGGCCTTTTTTGTTGTTTCTATGTCATCTGTTACTTTCTTCAAACAGGAAATGTGCCTCTAGTGCTCAGGGAGGCTGCAGTATAATTCAGACAGTTTTGTTTTCTTACTTCGGCTTAAATTTCCCCGGCATTTTGGGAGCAGAGAAACAGAAACAACAGCCATTATCTTCTGAGAATCAGAACTGTTAACATGTGCGAACACAATGAAAATTAGGTTAAAATACATGGCCTTGATACCAGTGATGGAATCAGGTACATTAAGCATGGAGTCCTGGTGAAGTCGCAGCAATTTTTCAGCCGGTCCCTCCTGACCTACAACAACGTGGTCTGGCTGGCTGCCGATTCATTAAAGAAATGAACCCTGTACCTGAGACAGAGTTTAAAGAAATTACAATTGTCATCCAACAACAGTCCCAGCACAACATGGAACCCCTCCAAAATGTGGCCTTTTCCAAACACAGTTTATTACATTTTAAAAAGGACCCTGACAAGATTATCTTTCATATGGGGCCATCCCATATGTAGCCCACTTTGACCTTGGATGAATATAAAAATGCAGATTGGTTCCCACTGTTTGATGGAGAAACGATGACATTCTTTGCATTTGTCTTTGGATCAGTGCTCAATCTAAGCACAATACACTCCATGCTTTCCTCAAAGTAGAGCGTTAAAGGAAGTATTTCATGTTTTTCAGTGCACACGTACAGTACATGCACTCTCACACATACGTGCGTGTCGGATAGTGGCACAAAAGCAGGAGAACACCCACGCCCCCTCCTCTTCCCCCACACGCCTGCCCACACGGAGCGGTGGGAGCAGAACAGACAACACAGGCTCTCGGCATCAGCGTCTGCTCTCACGCACACAGCCTCCTACTTCCTGCCTGTCAGACTGACTCATACCCTCAGCACTGCTGCTCTACCAGCGCAGCCCAGAGACCGGATGCTTTCCTGATGGGCTCTACCAGCCCAAAGACTGCATGCTTTCACTGTCAGCTCTACCAGCCCAGAGACCAGACACATTCACCATCAGCTCTACCAGCCCAAAGACCAGATGAATGGGCAGCAGTGTGGTATAATAGTTAAGGAGCAGGTTGCTGTTTTGACCCCCTAGGTGGCCACTGCTGTTGCACCCTTGGGCAAGATAGATAACCCAAATTTCTCAGATAAAAATGGTTAGGTGTGTGAAACTATTGCTCTGGATTACACCAGAGGTAGGCGAGTGGTGCTCACTTACTCACAAATGAGATGTCATTTGCTCTGCTCTGACGATTCGAAGACCACACACACACACTCATCTTCATTTTCCTTTATTAATCCCAATATACAATTCTTTGCTGAACTGATAGTTTGAGGTGTTTTAAGAGGACATTACAATACTACCATTTAGAAGACACTCTTATTCAGATCGACTTACATGGGTGACAAGTTTTATCCATTTATACAGCTGGATATTTACTGAGTATTTACTAAGTACCTTGCCCAAGGGTACAGCAGCAGTGCCCCAGCAGGGAATCGAACCCGCAACCTCACAGTTACAAGCTATGCTCTTACCACTATGCCACACTGCCTGCTCATCTCTTTACTTCTAAACTCCTGTATGTTTGTAACACGTTTTATGCAGCACTCTGGGACAGACTCCTTGCTACGAGGAAAACCTTCAGAAAAGTGTGATTAAGATCTGTGTCCTCACTTCCCACACACTGATGAATTCCCACAGTCACGAAATGGCAGGAGATTACAAGATGGAGCCACGCGGTCGCGCACACGCAAACACACTCATCTGTGCTCAGACGCACACAAACGCGCACACATATACAAACACTCACTTGTGTTCACACACATATACACACACAGGCGCAAAGGACACACCCACAACCACACATATGCCACCCACACGGACACAGACACAGACATAGACATACACACACACACACATCTGTGCATATGTTCCCACACTCGCATGCAAACACACATCCCTAAAAACACTAAAACACAGCAGACGTCTGCCCTCAAACTCCTACACAGAGGATCAAAAAGGCCCCTCACACAGCTTAACAAGATTTCATGTACATTTATTCTTAACATGTGGAACATATAGTATAAAGATTTATACTGAATAAATGATATTCATCGAGTCAGAGGAAAAGGTGAAATTTACATCAAGTCTTTTGTCATGTTATTTTGAACTATATTATGTTG
Source organism: Megalops cyprinoides (assembly GCF_013368585.1). Classification (NCBI taxonomy): domain Eukaryota; kingdom Metazoa; phylum Chordata; class Actinopteri; order Elopiformes; family Megalopidae; genus Megalops; species Megalops cyprinoides. The sequence goes on from NC_050594.1 coordinate 10,361,338, forward strand.
GATAACAAATATGCACATTTGCATCACTGGAGGAAAAAAAAACCCTTAAAACTGGTTCGTCATTTTTTTTTGTAACCTTAACTATTAACCACCTGAAAGTAAGACGTTCCACATGTGATTCACAAAGCAGCCACTGGGGGGGGGGGCTGTCTGCTATAGAGAGGAGAGTACAGGAGCCAGCGCCACCTTCGCCTCAGGATATGACCCAAATAACAAAAATACTCATAACATTAACAATAATTATGATAATAATTAAAAACTACCATCACTTTTGTAGTTACCACATCTTTGAAAAAAAAAAACAAAACAAAAAAAAACAGAAACAAAAGTACAAAGAAAAAATAAGGGTATGTCCAATGTACAACTTCTATATACATGAGCCCACACAGGCTGACACAGGAAATAAACAAATGCAATACAGGTAGGAAAGAAACTGGTACTTTGTGGAAGTTTGTTCAAGCTGTAGCTGTGATGGTTACTAACAAGGTAGCGAGTCAGATTCTGTCACTTAAACAAAAAAGTTGTTTTTTTTGCCATTTGTCTACACGCTGATGCAGCACTGCCCACTTGTGGTCGAATTTATGTATTGCATGTTATGGAAAAAAATTCACATCTCGTTTTCCTCCATCTGTCCAACTTGCACTAAATCCTATTGCACATTTTTTTCGGAGATGGATACATTTACATTGGAGTAAAATCAGTGTTTTAGTTTTTTTGACACGCAGCAAATTTTATCTACAATATTTCTCAAAATTTAAATAAATCTGCTTCCCAAAAACAAAACAAAACCACAGAGATACATGTATGTAACATTTACAAAACTCCAAAGCATTTGAAAGGAGCAAGAAAAGACAAAAAAGGACAGAACACTCCAAAATCTGACATCAAAACTTTGGTTAAAATAAACAAACAAAAAAACGCACAAAACATTAATATTAGAAAAGAAAAAAACACTTAAAACACAGGAAAACAGCAAGTATTAAATATCTGTATTAAAATCATTTTTTAAAATCCCAAATGAAATTGTTAATGGGGCAGAGGAGCTATATATATATATTTATATATATCATTTGTATATAAAAAACAAACTTATTTTCTTTTCATTTTAAATAAAAATATAAAACCACGGACAGCGTTCTGCGATTGTGTGTGTGGTTCGTTCGTGGTGCTGGTTTCCCGCCCCTGTCATGTGTGGCCGATCTGGAAGAGCACTTCGCATATGACGGTGGCGACGGCCGAGTTCAGCGCGGAGGAGATGGAGATGTCCAGCAGACGGCTCTCGTAGAGCGCGAACTCGGGCCGGTTCTCCTCCACGCGGGCCAGGGCGAGCAGCGCCTTGGCGGCCCGGCACATCATGCTGACGCTGGGCGGCTCGTGGGCGTGGAGCAGCGCGAGCTGGTTCTGCGCCAGCGCCACGCCGTCCTCCAGGAAGCTGACCAGGCTTCCCACGCTGCCCTTCTGCAGGGCAATGGCGCGCGCGGCCAGCGGGTCGCCCCGCGCCAGGTTGGAGAGCGCCGCCACCGCCATCTCGCGGTGCACCTGGTTCTTGCGGTCGCCCACGTAGCGCACGAGCGCGGCGTAGAAGCGGTCCTGCCGGCCGAGCGGGGGCGTGGCCAGCAGCAGGTCCACGTTGCCGTCCTGCACGCTCAGCTTGCACAGGCACTCCAGCGCCAGCCGCTGCGGCGTGAGGGCGGAGCCCGGCCCCGCCCCGGGGAAGGGGTCCTGGGCCTGCGCGGACGGGCACACCATCCAGTGCAGCAGCCCGTCCAGGATGGGCAGGCAGATGCTCTCGGGGTACAGCGACAGGTCCAGCTGGCCGGCCATGTTGGCCAGCGTCACCATGGTGTTCTCCCGCAGCGTGGACAGGCAGTCCCACCACCACTCGTCCTTGCTGCAGGCCAGGCCGCGGTCACACGCCCGGTCTCTCTCGGGGTGTCGCTCCCGCTCTGCCTCCCGCTCTCGCTCCGGGTCTCTCTCCCGGTCTGCCTCCCGCTCTCGCTCCAGGTCTCTCTCCCGGTCTGCCTCCCGGTCTCGCTCATGGTCGCGGTCTCGTTCGTGGTCCCGGTCTCGGTCTCGGTCTCGCTCCCGATCTCGTTCGCGGTCTCGTTCATGGTCCCGGTCTCGCTCCTGATCTCGTTCGCGGTCTTGTTCGTGGTCCCGGTCCCGCTCCCGGTCGCGGTCTCCCTTGCGCTCCGGCTCCTCCCTCTCATAGGCGTGCGCCGGCCGCTTCCTCTCCGGGTGCTCGTGGTGCAGCAGGACCAGCCTCCCCAGGATGAGCACCAGGCCCGGGTGGCGGGCCATGTCGGCGTCGTTGCCGGGGACGAAGGAGAGGCCGCGCAGGATGTTGGAGACGCAGACGCAGCGGCGGGACAGCGAGTCCTGCCAGGCGGCGGTGGTGGACAGCGGTGCCTCGTCCAGCGTGCGGGGCTCGTCCTCCAGCAGGGTGATGTGCCGGCTCCGCTCCTGGGACAGGCGGAAGGGGTACCCGTCACCCTCGGACAGCGGTCCCGCGCGGGCGCACAGCACGTCGTCGATGGTGGCCGTGACGCTCCTCGCCGGCTCCCCGCTCCCCCCTCCCCTCCCGCCCCCCGCACCGGCGGGGGTCTCCGGCTCGCTCCGGCTCTCGAAGTGCGTCTGGATGTGGTTAGTGGAGTCGCCCCCACCCGCCTGCCAGTGCAGCAGACCGCTGCTGAACTCCTGCACCTGCCCCAGCTGCTCCCACATGTCCTGCTCAAAGTCGCCCTCGGCGGGGACGATCTTCACGGGCAGCTTGTCGTACTTGCTGGCCTGTTTGGGCCTGGGCTCTGGGTCTGGGGAAGACTGTTCAGAGGGGCTCTCGCCGCTGCCCACCCGCTGCTCTCTCTCCTCCTCCTTCACGCTCACCTCCGCCTGTGGCTCCTCCCTCCTCAGGGCTGGGACCGCCTCCTCTCTGCTGGGCGTGGCCTCTTTAGGCCCTGCCTCTCGGGGCTCTTCCCTCAGCTCTTCCTCCTTCTCACAGTCACTTTCATGGGGAGGAGACTCCACCCCCATCTTCTGCTCAGGGGCGGGGCCCAGGAGGGTCTTCTGGCCAATCGTACCCACCTCATACTCCTCGAGGATCCCAAAGATCTCAATCACACACCTCCTGAAGTACTCCACTAGCAGCTCCAGGAACCCTGGCAACTGAAAGACCCGCATTCCACATTAAAATCCCCTCTTCCATACATTAACAGTGTCACATGTTTAGCTACAGACTTAACATTAACAGTGTCACATGTTTAGCTACTAAGTAGGCAGCTGTATAACTACAATGGAATGTGGAACATGGAATGTGGAATGCAGAATGGGTGGACCAAGTACTAGGTTCTCAAACCATCTGAGTTAATGTAAACTAAAATTAACTCTAAAAATAATAAAAATAACTATAGATTATTCTCTACGTAAGAGATTATTCCATCATCTGAATTACTGTAACCAAGTAATCTAGAGCAGGTTAGAGGTCAGCATATCATCTGAATGAATGTTCAAAAAAATAAAAAAACAACTCTAGACTATAATTACGACAGTTGCATAACTTGTGAGGGAGTCCCTTTGTGTGTGGGTACATGTGTGTCCCTGTTTGTGTGCATGTTGGTCCATGTATACGTGTGTCCCTGTTTGTGTGAGTGCGTGTCCCTGTGTGTGTATGCGTGCATGTGTGTGTGCGAGTGTATGTGTGTGTGTGTGTGTGCGTGCGTGTGCGTGCGTGTAGGTCTCTCGTACCTGGATCAGGCTGAAGGATCCCACTGTGTTGTCATCATGCAGCAGGATGCTGATGGTGTCCAGAGCCCAGGTGCTCTCTGCCAGCAGACCCGACTTCAGTGACATCATCACACGCCACGCCTCCGGTGTTCCTATGGAGACAGCAGGGAGTCAGGAGCGCTGTGACATCTGCTCAACTGCACTGTACTTTCTGCCAAAAACTGATCCAGGCTCAGCTTGCACACCCAGCATCCTGTTCCTAACCACTGTGTGTACATCACATGCACAGACCCAGAGTCGGTGGCAGGCACTGTCTACACCAAGACTGCATAAGGCAAAGCTTAACCGCCACAGACTTCATTCTGGCCCTCTGATCATTCGGTAATACAAAAATACGAATTATTCGTATGCATCAAAAATGCAAATGCCTGGAATTGCAACATAGCATTACTTTCTATGTACAGGGCAGTGGCACTCTGAGTAGATATAGTAACCCATTTTTGCTTTTACAATGCACTATTGTTCCTGTTAATTATTTTTCTCACCTGCAATTTATCGTGAACCTAGAAAATTACTGCTCCTCTCAGGTCTGTTCTGTTTAATAACCACTCACCTGTTCCAAAATGATTCTTTGCCATTCATAGTCAACAAATACTAGGTATTGATGGGTTTCATTCTATTCTACTTTATTCTATGTGATAACTGACAGCTGCAAATATTTCAAGGATGTGTTTTGCCTCTACACACATACTACATACATACTACTTAACTTAATATTGAAATGTGCAAGTATGAATTGGAAGTTAAAGAATGTTTGGACCACATGCACCAAAATATTTGTAAAAAAGTAGCTGAGGAGCTCTGGTCTACACCTTTGATTTTCCTATTCCTTAAAGGCCATAAAAAGCTCTCTGCATGACTCTAAAATGTGGAAAAGTGCAATACCACAGGTCTCTGAATGATTCTGAAATATGGAATATATAAAGTGCGGTAATGCCGCTTTCTGAATTAATCTGAAATATGAAATATATAAAGTGCAGTAATACAGCTTTCTGAACGATTATGAAATATGGAATACATAAAATTCAGTAACACAGCTTTCTGAATGATTCTGAAATGTGGAATATATAAAGCTCAGTAACACATCCTTCTGGGTCTTCCGTACCGGTGTCCTTTGAGGTAATCTTGCGTCGTGGTTTGAGGACGGGCGCAGTGGACTCTACTGACCCTGGAGGGAAACTGAAATCCCGGCGGATGGTGGGCGGGGCCTGGCTGGCTGACCCGGGCATGGCCACGCCCGGCTTGGGCATCTTCATGGAGGACATGAAGGGCGCCTTGCTGGGCGACATGCGGGCCTCCATGGAGCGCTGGAAGGAGGCGGGGCTGGGGGCTCGGGAAATGTGATTGGGCATGGCGGGGGGCGTCTGATAGGAAGAAGGGGGTGGCCGCGTGGTCATGGGGGGCATGGTGCTGGAGGAAGGGGGCAGGAAGGAGGCGTGGCGCTGGCCCCACTGCCCGTCCTGATTGGTCCGGCCTTCCATGTCGTCCCCCCGGCCCATAGGGGGGTAGGGGGGCACCCCTTGCCTGTTGGGGTAGGGATAGGGCATGTCTGTCCGGGGGGGCCACACGTTGGCGGGAGGGCCCTCGGGCTGCAGGTGGGGGGGCATCGTGTGCTGGGGGGGCGGTTGCTGGGGCGACGGGCCCGTGGCCTGCATGCGCTCCCGGCTGTAGGGGTAGGGGTAGGGGCCCTGCATGGGCCGGCGCTCGGGACCTCCGTACCCGCTGCTGTACTGGCTGTACATGTCAGACTGCTGTCCTCCATACTGCAGGCTGTAACTCTCCCCACTCTCCTGCCGCTTCGCTGGGGGGCCGTACAGACCCTCCATGGGCCTCTTATAGCCCTGTGAGGAGGGGGGGGGGAATAGGAAGAGAGGGAGGGAGGGAGGGAAGGAGGGAGAGAGGAATAGAGGGAGAGTGTAAGCTTCTGGCCCCATCTATTCTATAAATGAAAGATTTCATTTTTTGGGGCTTATTCAGTCATCTATTCATGTGCCACCCGCTCTCATTCAAAGGGATTTGCAAACCCGTTGTGGTAAACCACAAAGGTAAATATTTACTCTTTAAATAACTACAATTACTGGAGAAAAGAAGCAGAGTAAGGAAGATTTTCTAATTACACCGTCCACAAATTAAGCAATGAATCGTCTGTGGTGTGAGTGACCCACCCCTTGGCTGTGGGCAGAGTCTCTTACCTGTTGCTGGGGGAACATTCCGGGTGGGTGTGCTCCATAGGGCATGCTGGGGTACTGCTGACTGTAGCCCTCATGCCTGGGGAAGATAAGACACAATGAGAGCTGACGCAGAAGGTCCTGTGCACGGCAGTCTCTACACTGACAGTGACTCACACAAAGGGCTGTATGTTACAGTCTTAATACTGAGACACACTCACACAAAGGGCTGTATGTTACAGTCTTAATACTGAGACACACTCACACAAAGGGCTGTACATTACAGTCTCAATACTGAGACACACTCACACAAAGGGCTGTACATTACGGTCTCAATACTGAGACACACTCACACAAAGGGCTGTACGTTACAGTCTCAATACTGAGACACACTCACACAAAGGGCTGTACATTACGGTCTCAATACTGAGACACACTCACACAAAGGGCTGTACATTACGGTCTCAATACTGAGACACACTCACACAAAGGGCTGTACATTACGGTCTCAATACTGAGACACACTCACACAAAGGGCTGTACATTACTGTCTCAATACTGAGACACACTCACACAAAGGGCTGTACATTACTGTCTCAATACTGAGACACACTCACACAAAGGGCTGTACATTACAGTCTCAATACTGAGACACACTCACACAAAGAGCTGTGCGCTACAGTCTCTGTACTGATGCGCACACACACACACACACAGAGCCTCTACGTAAGTCTCAGCACTGACACATGCACACACAGGGCTGTACATAACATTCTTAGTACTAATACGCACTCACGTGCAAAGCTGTATCTCACAAGCCCTGTCAGACTGTTGAGTGTTAGTGTCAGACACACATCACTCAGACGGCTGTATATTAGTGTCAGTACAGACATGCACTCACACACTCACCTCTGTTGGGAGGGATATCGGTTTGGTGAGTACATGCTGGGGTCACTGTTGGAAGGTACCATGTTGCTCTGACCCCCAGGGGGAGCCATATTACCCTCCAGCCCCATCACATGGTCCGGCCTGATGGATACACAAACATTCACATCATCTTTCACACGAAAATGAAACATGCCTTTGCATCATTTAATTACATTGCTGTTGTAATACCTGTATTTATTGCTAACTGTACTTATTTAAATTATAATGTTGCATTATTACCTTGTTAGAATAATTATTTAAATTATGTTGTTATTTACACTTTGTAAATTTGCTCTTTACCCATTTGTTTTAAAAGCAATGTATTCTTCCAAACCTAGCCCTTCATGTGTCAGTGTTTATAGGATTCTACAGCCTGACACTGCCATCCTGATCTGTAGGAACTGTTTCCTTTATCCTTCACTCCAGCTGTGGGATTAAATATGGATGAACCACTCTAATGAATGGTGATGGATTGACTTGTTTTTCTGTGAAGTAAGGGTGTTCCATATCTTTGTGTAAAGTAAGGCACTTTCAGAACATTCAAAACAACACAAAAATGTGAGGGACATACCTTGCTGCAAACACTAATGGGTACATGACAAAAAACACCTCTTGTACTTCTGTTATCTATCCACACAGACCGTATGTATTGTATGTGTATGTACTTGTACATATGTCGTTTCTTTTCTTGTTACACATATACATATGTAATATTTTTACACTTTCTAATTCCAACTTACACAGTTAAATATTTATGTGTTGTAACACATTTTACATTTGCACTGGCACAAAACACTTGGCAGATTATACTTTACTTTCAGCCTGACTAAAATGAAATGGTTTCTGATGGCTAACCTAAGTACCAATAACAATTACACCAGCAACAACAAACAGCCACTTTTATCTGGGTGCAACCTGTGTGATAGTTCAGGTAAAGAAATGAGCGGGTGAACTAAATTTTACATGGTGAAGCATATGGAATTTTAAACAGATTATAGGGTGACGTGACTGGCTAGCTTGTTGCAGCTTTCAGTCGGCAGAGGGAATCCACTCACCTCCTGTCGTACCCGGGCCCGTACGGGTACTGTCCGCGCTGGCCCATACCCAGCCCGGGCAGGGCACCGGAGGGGGCGCGGCCGTACATGTCCTGCATGCTGCTGTTGGGCATGTGGCCTGGCATGAAGGGCTCCGTGCTCCCCACCACTGTGAAGAGATGGAAAAGTCATGCCCACAGTGCCACACCAGCATCGTTACCATTAGCATTTACTAAACTGACCCCAGTAACACACAACCCCCCTCAAAGCAACATCACCATTAGTATTTACTAAGCCGATTCCAGTATAATACAACTCTCCCATAAAGCAACACTATTACAAGCATTTACTAGCAAAATAATATGTGAGTATATATTATTTGACAAGTGCTCTAATTACACAGCTGAGTTAAGCTTAAGTAGTTTGCTCCAGGCTACAATATCAGTACCCAGGGCTCACACCTACAGGGCTTCTGGCTACAAGCAGGAGTTCTGCTCTAATGTTGGGACATATTACCCACCAATGCGTATTTGAAATGGGACAATCACATTTTCATCTGTGCATGCTTTGATAGTGTAATTATCTTCCTGTGTCTCTCATTAAGATCTGACTGTTCAAAGTGATGTGGAATATTCAGCAATAAACCCACTGTGTCTGTGAATCCAGACTCCAAATCTGGCAGGGGGCATCAGGTAGAGATGGAAGTGGTTCCAGTTATTCTAAACACTGGCACCTTATTGCCTCAAAGTGCACATAAACCATGCAGTGATAACAGCTATCTCCAACATCCCCACTAACCTCTTGTTCAAACCTATTCAGAGGGGAAGGCAAATATCTACAAGGCACTATAAACCCAAGCATGTCATGATTTGTCTTCTCTTCCTATGTATTTGGTTCTATTTAGTCCAACGAGAGCATTAGTGCTACACATATTGTCTGACACTAGGGGGCAGCATTGCCTAACAGATGATCATCTCTTGCTGAGGGACAGCAAAAAGCTCCAACACACTGGCACAGCACAGCCTCACTCCAGCTATCTGCTCCCAGCAGACTCTCATTCCAAAGAGAGGGTAAAGTGGGGCAATAAAGCTAACAGTGTGGAGATATAAAAGATTCCCCCGCTCTTGGCGTTTTGGGTAGAAAGAAAGGGAAAGCTGGGGGTTGTGAAAGTAGATCTTGCATGGCGAGCATGTGTCATGTCCTGCAGTACCTGGCGCCTTCCACACCCAGCTCTGAGCCTCGGCCACGAACGGGAGAGACGGCGGATTCACAATATCAAAGTAACGCAGCAGAAGATATTCCATTCATAAAACACATGCACCTCTATCGCCATGGGCAATTTCCCAGAGCTAAAACACATGACCATCTAACATCCTGCAAGAAAGCCCCTTACATCATATAATTTCTAAACAACACTGCACATCAGCCAGGAACACATACTCTTCACATATACTTCAATAATCCACCTGTACTAATCAAACAAAAACTCCTCACATATGCTATGTTAATCCGACAGCCCCCAGCAGCCCATACCTGCCTACTCCTGCTAATGTGTTCAGTAGAAGTGTTACTTTGCTACATAAACAGTTAATCAGACTCTCAAACAGTGAAACTAGTTCACTCGATTAGTGGGCTAGTTCGCTCGCCGTCTTGTATCTGCTCACAGACTCACTTTTTCTCATGCCAGCGAAGGGGTCCTGCACTCGCATGTTCACACCTGGCTGGAAGGGGGCGCCAGGGGTGAGCGAGTTCCGCTTCTGGAAGGTGGGGTCATTCACCTCTGAGAAAGGGTCCTGTATACTAACAGCGCTGCCCCTAGAACACACCACAGGGAGGGTCAGAGACAATCCAGTCCACTCACACACACTCACCAAAACTCACTCTAAATCTAAACGCATATACACACAAACCCATTACGTACTTATACACACGTACCTGCGCGCGCACGTGCACACGCACGCACACACACACACACTCATGTGCACACACACACACGCGCACACACACACACACACACCCACCTATACGGATCCAGGAAACACTCTAAATCATACACACTTACTCACACACACTAACTCACAACATACACAAACACTCACTTTACACTGGATTCACACTGACATATACAGGCACCTTCAAGCACAGTGATGACTTTTTAGACAGAAGAAGACTGCCACAATGAAACAGTGACTCTACGTGCTGCATGTATTAAACAGGCTTTTAAACAAGTAGTTCTAGTTATTAGCTAATGGAAATATTTAAAACAATCTGTTCTTTTAGTACAGCATGTTTAATTAAGAGTGTGTGCTTAGGTTTAACTTGATTACATTAATGCACTGATTTACGAACATTTGTAATTTGTATGCTTAATGCCATACAGTGTGTTACAAACCATTTATCCGCACTTATGTACTTTGTAACTGTGACTATGAGAGGAACAGTAATTGATATTAATACATGTTCCTTGATGCATACAGCGTGACTGGAGGAGCAAGTTTCTGTCAGCGGCATTTGAATAATTGACAACTTGCTTATTGATATCTGAATCTTAAACTCAAGAGGCGTCTTTTGTGATTGAAAATGCTCATTGGAGTTACAGTATGTTATTATTGTAATTATGATGTTATTCTGCGGATGGAAAAATCCCGCTGTCGTTTGCGCAGTGAAGACGGGAGTGAGGAGAGGAGAGAGCGAGAGAGCGCCCCCTACCTGCCGGCTTGCATGGGGGTCATCTGGGCGTGAGGGGTGGGGGCCGGGGTGGGAGGCTTCACGTCGCCCGGCATCTCAGCCATGGAGCTGCTGCCGGTGGACTGAGGCGTCTGGGGGCCCTGGAGGGACCCTGAATTAGCTGAGGGGGGAAAGGGGAAGGGGAAAACGGTCACACAAGGTGCAACAGACTCTTACACAGACACAAGTAATGAGAGTGAGGAGTGAGCAACTGATGCTGAAGGCACTCTATTCTGTCCATACTCCAACTAAAAGCTCAAACTCCCTCCATCCTAATGGAGAGCTAAAGTGACCGGAGGGCAGGTTGGTTCAGAAGCGGGTAGACCCACTGTGCAAGTCCCCTGCTCCTGCTCGCTGCCAGAAAAAACGGGCTCTTATAAACTGCATGAGAACAGGGAACGAACAGGGGAATTGGGTGGCGAATCTTAGACCCCAGCGCAGAGCGAACGGGCCGAGATCCTCCGGGGAGATCACGTGAGTGCCGGGAGCGATCTCGCGATCTCGCGGCCGGCAGCGACGCACTCCGTGAGTGTTGTGTGAAGCGTGCGCTCTGGGACGAGCGCGTGGGGAGCGGCGCACTGGCGCCAGCCCCCATGCTGAGGGAATCTGCCACCTTTTGGAGATAAACCCAGTGCAAACTCAGCGAGGGGTGCGTGCAGAAGGCGAAGCTGGAGAGCGCCCCAAAAATCTGACACAAACACAAACGCACGCACACACAGGCAGTGCTGCACATCACGTCCACACACATACACACACACACACACACACACAGACGCATGCACACACACACACGCTCATAAATACACACACATACACGCGCACACACACGCGCGCACACACACACACACGCGCGCGCACACACACACACACACAGACGCATGCACACACACACGCTCATAAATACACACACATACACGTGCGCGCACACACACACACACACACGCGCGCGCACACACACACTCATAAATACACACACACACGCTCATAAATACACACACATACACGCGCACACACACACACGCACGCTCACACACACAGACGCATGCACACACACACACGCTCATAAATACACACACATACACGCACACACACACACGCTCATAAATACACACACACACAGGCAGCACTGCACAGCTCCCACACTCCGACTCTCCACTCCTCACATGAAGCGCCTCCGCTGTATCTCCGAGAAAAGAGAGGCGAGCCCTAACCGCTCGTGAGCTGCTGGAAAGGTTGCCGGAGAACAGGGGTTAAAAACATCAAAGCCCTCCGCACACTCTGATCTCACTCAGTCCCCACAGAATGGAAACTCCAGACACACCAGACTAACTTCCTTTTCGGCAGGGCATTCCAGCTAGCAGCGAGATCACAGCATGCAGATGAGGCACATTAGCTGAGGAGAGAGCAGATGCCATTTTGTGTGTGAAACAGAAAGACAGTGAAGAGAAGCTACCGCTGCATTAAGGGATTACAGGGGGGTGCTGAATGAACCTTGGGGGGTTTTTGATATGAGAGCTGAACCTAATCTGAACACTCCTGGGTAACTCAGCATGGAGCCACGTTCTCCCCTCCACCGAGATGTGATGAAAAAACATCCACGCAAAAATATATATATATATGTGGAACCCAGATTGGTTTTTAAAAATTCATACGAATTCTGAATAATTCAACATTCCCTGAATCCGAACTGGGGAGGACGGGGAATAAACCTTGGGGCAACTGGAAGCGGGAGGGAGGGAGACAGAGTAAAAAAGAAAGAGGGAGAGAAAGTGAGAAAGGAACAGAGAGTTGGGAAGGTGGCAAAGGGAGGGAGTGTTTGGGATTCTCCTCTCCCTGGGATATCCCCTGTGTTGGCTGCCAGCAGCCTCACATGTAAACTCCAAAAGTAAACAAAGGAAAGGTCACTTGAGGTTAAGTGCACTGGAAGGGGGGGTGGGGGGGGTGGGTGGAGAGAGAATGCTGCCTCATTGCCCTGTTTATGAGAGGAGGTTGACTGGAGGTCACTTTTGCTTACATCCCAGAAACCCCTCCCCCATTAATTTTCCCCTGGGGAATCCCTCCTCCCGGCTCTCTCTGTGACATCATCACCTGTCAGTTAAATATAGTTCCTGGCACAGACTAATGGATTGTGGGAAACAGACAGGCTGATAAGGCTCAAACAAGGCCTAACGCCTACTCCAGTGGCGGGAAAACGCAGCATTACACCAGCATGCTCCTACCACTCATGTTTTTCTTAAATACCACTCTACATGACCAGCCATACCACAGTCATACATCCACTCATATTCCTCTGAAACACTGCTTTACATAACCAGCAACACCACAGTCTGACAGCCACTCATGTTTCTCTGAAATACCACGCTACATGACCAACAATACCACAGTCCTACTGCTGCTCATATTTCTCCGAAAATACCACTCTGCATGAACAGGAGGAACATACCATTTTGCTTCATTACAGCACTCTCAGTCAATAACTGTGATTACAAGTACACTGCACCAGAACCACAGAACACATTCAGGAAAAGCACTCAGGAACTAAAACTACAGGACAAAAAAGTGCCAACACAGAAACACATCGTTTGAAATATATTGTATTTTAGAAGTGATTTGCTCTCTGTTGGGCGCAGTACCCTCCCCTACCAGGAGATGGCGGCTGGATCTTGGCCTGCTTCTTGCCGTCGCCCCCGGTGAAGGCCTCTGGCGGAGGCTCCTCCCCGCGCTCCACCTTGCACTCGAAGGCAAACAGGTACTGGATGTAGTGCTTCTTCAGCGAGCTGGCGGAGCTGCTGGAGGTGCCCACATTCAGAGTGCTGGACAGCTCCCGCCACTTCTTATTCTTATTCACCTGCGGGACGAGGAGGGTGGAGTGTGAGGCACACAGAGAGGCACACTCCCTCTCTGTAACCCCTGAAGGGGTGCTGCTGTTGTACCCCCAGACAAACCAGACAGTAGCAATAACTGCACAGGTGACCGCCTTACTGGCTTTCCCACCCTCTGGTGGTGAAATGCTGTTACTGCACTAGCTACTCACAAAAGAGACTGACAGAGGCTTCTTAGGCTACTTCCTGCTGTTGCAGCAGGGCAAGTAGGTAGGGTAGGAGAATATAAGTATATATACTTATAGTGAGCAGTGGAGGAGATGAGGGTGTGGTACGCAAGGAAGAGGAAGTGCAGAGGTCATGTAGGCGAAGCCTCACCATGGCCAGGCCTCCGATCTCCTTCACAGCCAGGTAGAGCCGGCACAGGTCCAGCGGCTTCTTCCCCACCGCGGGCAGGGTCGGCACGGGCGTGCCCCTCTCCTCCATGAAGGACAGGTAACGGTCCACCCAAACCTTCCTCTCTGGCTCCGGCCCCATCTCATAGAGCCTGGTGATCTTTTCACTGGTGAAGGTAGAGGAGCTGGACTTCTGAAGGAGGGAGGGAGGGAGGGAGGGAGAGAGAGAGAGAGAGAGAGAGGGACAGAGAGAGAGAGAGACAGAGGAGACGGGATAAAGAGACAGAGTGAGCCCAGTCTGTACCTCTGATCTAAAAACAGACAATTGTGGGGTCCTCTCAGATCTCATCTGAAAGTTTTTAGGCCAACAGTGCTGTATATTCTGGTTTACCATCCCGCTGAAAACTAAAACATAATCTAGAAAAAAGTAATGACACCCGTGTTGGTGTATGCATGTGTACATCTGACTAAATAAGCACTATTTATGTATTATGTAACAATATATTTTGTCCCTTGTAATTTGTTTCCTTTTTTTTTCAAATTTCATATTTTTTCATCAAACAAATGAAAACCAGCACTGTACTGGAAGTTGTGCTGAACTCGTTTCGTGTGGTTCCACATCACGGATGCACAAAACACACCTCATTTCTCTGTACTTCTGAAACACGATCAGTCTGGTTGCCATTAGCAGCCATGAACACAAAACGCAGAGAAGTGAGAGAGGATTCAGGAATGCGGAGACTGACAGGGTGACAGGGTGACACGAGTGACAAGGACACTGGGACGGGGTGCGGGGAGCGAGACGCCCCTGCTACCCTGTTCCCTTGGCTGTGCTATCAATCGCCTGCCCTCAAACCACGCGCTGTCAGTCTACACACCGCCAGCAACAGCACTAATAACAATAATCGGACAGCTGAAACTGGATGGACCTCGTGGGGCGGCAGTGTAGCATAGTGGTTAAGGAGCAGGACTCGTAACCGAAAGGTTGCCGGTTTGATTCCCTGCTGGGGCACTGCTGCTATACCTTTGGGCAAAGCACTTAACCCACAACTGCCTGTATAAATGGCCAACATTGTAAAAAAACTGTAACTGGAAAATGTAAATACTGCAATGGACAGAGTGTGTGTAGAGGACTGTGAGAGAGGCTGGGACACTTACGGGGCTGGAGGGCGTCTTTGGCCAGGCGGGGCTGCTGATGCTGTCGCTGTCGTCCCCGTAGAAGGAGGACAGGCTGGCGGGGCTGGGGGACAGCGGGGAGGGCACGGGCAGGGCGCTGGGGGTGGAGGGCTGAGACACGCACTGAGAGCCATAGCTGTCCTGCAGGAGCAAGAAGCGCCGGCACACAGTCAGCACCACTGAGGCTGAGACAACACACTGCTGCTCTCTCCCTCTCTCTCCCTTCCCACCCCCCTCCAAAAAAACAGCACCCACCCCGAAATATAAACCACAAAACCCCTTTTCAAAGACCCCCTGTGGCACCCGCAGGCCAACGGCGGAATCGTTTAACCTCTCTTGTGAGGACCCATAATGCACCGCTCAGGTCTGCGCACGGGTAGGTGTTTCTGTGACAGGGTGCGAGCGTCAGCAAAACCTCCCCCCCCGATTCGTAACACCGGGGCCTTGAAATGTTCCGAGACACATATCATCTCTGCTGGGAGTTTTTCTGGGGTCTTTCGAGCAGGTTTTGAGTGGTTTAAATAATTCAACACATGAAGCGGTATTATCAAGCTAAGAGAAAAAAGCTGAGGAAAAGGAACGGGAGATAGGGAAATATGGGAGGCTGAGCAGATGCTGTGTGTGTGTGTGTGTGTGTGTGTGTGTGTGTGTGTGTGTGTGCCTACGTGCAAAACAAGGATATAAATGTGATTTCAACTACTAAACAAGATAATGAAAACAAACATGAGAACAAGCCATGCTAAGCCGTTAACTTGTAGTCAGTACATGATCTAAAACAAATGCAGAATAAAAACAATTAGCTGATCAGACCCACATTCACAGGCTGAGACAGCGAGAGAGAGAGGAAAAAGAGAGAGAGAGAGAGTGAGAACAAGAGAGGGAGAGAAAGCAAGTGCACTCAAGATGGGTGAATGGGTACCTTAGTTTTGGGGGGCTCCGTGGCTACACCGCTGTCCTCCTTGGTGTCAGATTTCTGCTTTGCGTCCCCGCCCATCACTCCATCTCCTGACATCCCGGTGGGCCCTTTGGGGGATCGGGGGGATATTATTATTCTTATTATCGAATATCATTCAACCAGGCTCATGTGCGGGAGATCTGTCTCTATCCTGCAAACTTCCTCCAAGCTCGAATATCTCTGGATGGATGTGCTGACCCTGGCTGCAGCCAGGGGGCGCCCTGCTCCCCTGGCCCCCACACCCTTCTCTAAGCTGAGTCAAGGAACAGCCTCAGATTTCAGATTTGTCAGATTTCTGCCTCGATTCAGAGAGAGTGCTGCATGCGCATAAATGTCAAAGCTGTTGGGTCCCTTCTCCCAGTTGACCGGGTTCTCTGGTGAAACAGGAGCTTTCTTTGTCCAAAGCCAATGCAGCAGATGGCTTTGGACACAAAACTGCCAAGTCTCACAATTCTGTTTTGAGTCTTGCACTTTATCAGACTAACTGCACATATCTTGGCATCTTGTCTTACTAGAAGCTGGACTTGTGGCAAATCAAGGCAGAGGCAGAGCAGTCAAAACACAACGAGTCCGTATGGAGCGAGAGTAACCAGTCCCTAAAGCACAGAGCGTGACTAAACGTGATGTAATGTGACGTACAGCTCAGGGACGGCAACACACAGAGAAATCCGTTCGGGCGTGCTTTCTCCGAGCTGCTCAGACGGATCTGCGAGGAGGACCTTAATGAGTACTGAACCACCAGGAGGTCGCCCAGACTGAGGTGGAGCTGACCAACATGGCAGGCTTACTCCGCCGGCCTCAGCTCTTCAGGAGAGCACGGGACAGCTGCAGGACTGCCAAAAGTGTGGGCAACCTGACGCTACTGAAGAAGTTTCAAAGTTCTCTGAAAGAACAAACCCTGCCATTCCACCTACAAGGTCTCTAGGAAGGTCTTCTTCTCGTAAGAGAATCACAGAGACAAACGGCACAGCAGCAAACCATAGGGTGAGTACCCACCCACCCACCTCCTCCTGGTCCTCTTGTTCGCTGCCATCCCAAGGCTCATCTCTTTCTGTCTCTCTCTCCTTGCCACACACCGGAAAACTAAGAGCTTTTGTTTTTCCTTCTACAGCAGAGAGCGTACAAGGCTGCCTTCTTTCAGAACCTTGGAGGTCTAATGCATTTGCGATCTCCACGTCTTGCCGCCCTGGCCTTCTACGCTGTGCGCCGCTTCCATTAGCGAAAGCTGCACCGTCGAGGGCCAATTCATCAGGGTTGCAGGCAGGCCAGGGCTGTGGTACGATGGAGGTTTTTCAGTTTCCCTCAGGACATTCGGCAGACACTCAGTTTTCCAGGACCCCTACTTGACAGCATCGAAGCTGAATATAGCTGGATGACTTCCGATCTTCAGCAAAGAACACAGGAAGGAGTCTCTTCCAACAGGGGAGCATCAGACCGAATTGGGACAAAAAAAACCCCAGGGGAAGGGCTTGTTTGGACACAACATGTATTTATGGACCAGTCCGGAAAGGACCACTGGCTTGGTGCACTCTTGGTAGACATGAGATGATACATTCTGCTCCCGCTATGGTATGTTTCACAAAATGGAGTTCATGAGACAAAATGATCAATTCATGAGGCAAAATCCCCCAAGAAAGAATGATTAAAAAAACACAACATGACAAAAAAAGTTTTCCTACATCTTCATGACATACCACAGGTTTGAGTGCTATATCGCTTTCATAAAACAGATCCATAACTGGCTGAACTCTACTTAGCTACATAAAGTAATATGAGAGACCAAAATACACAAATTGTATTGACTACATGAAACCACCAATGGACATCTGAGTATCTTACATGTTGAGAAACTTTCCTGACATTATCTAAATGGTGCTACTGGATTTGCTAGCTAGCCAGTGAATGATGAGCTGGCTAACAGGCTGGACTTTGGGATTTCTTTGTTTATTTCATATAATAATGTTACACAGTAAAGTTCATTTACAGGCTGCACTACTTGCTTCTCAAAAAGAAAGGGAAAAGATTTCCATCTTAGGGAAAATTAACTCTTGGTAATGTGAAATGGATCAAATACAATATTTATGTTTATCAGAACTAATCACGTTGTAAAGCACTTGGTGGCACAGCACTGCTGAGAAGGCCTTCTAATGGACAGAACAAGTAAAGCAAAGTAAAAATTCCACTGAAAATGATATTTTTGGAAAAAATGTCATTTAGATTCTAGCCAGTTTTAACGGAAGTTACATGATAATATGACTTTCCGGTATGTTTTCAGGGCTACTAACAATGCAATGATTTTTGCTAAATTTGAAGGAAAAAAAGATTCAAGTTTCATCTCATGCCTAACGCTTGGTGCGGCGTGTCTTTCCCAGAGTCCATTTTTGAATACTTACTGACTAATTCTAGCAAACTTCCACTTCATTTCAAGAGCAAATTAAATCAGATACATGCTGACTGACAACGGAGGTAAGATAGCTGTTTCTGGGAACATGCTGTTAGGCCACTTAGGACGATTATTTCACAGCACTTGAAAATACCTGCAATAACAGGTCTAAAATGGTTCCAGACAAACAGGGGCCTGGAAACACCAGGAATAATTTGGCCTTTTGAGAAAGGTATCATTAACCCCCCCATCCCCGATGACCCATACACACAGACACACACAGTGGCGCAGACCTGGCTTTGTTGCTGTGGCAACCCAAAGTGGAGTGTCCATGACTCCCCGGGGCTGCTGCGTGGAATTACCTGAAGTCGGCACATTGTAGGGCGGGCCTTGCGGCGTCATCATGCCTTGGGTGTTGCCTGGCGGCTGGCTGTAGGGGGCGCCAGAGCCCCCCATGTTCATCTGATTCATTCCAGGGTAGCTGCCCTGCCTGCAAGCAAAGAGACGAGGCCATTGTTAGCGAGAGGGCCCTGGGTGCTTTCACAATGCCCTCTGGAGTTATCCAGTCTGGACCGGTTCTTCGGTTTTCGCACGGATTGGTTGTTACAGACGAACCCCAGCAAAGCTGAGAGCTGCTGGTAGCCAGCCTGTGATCCTGGGCTGACATCACAGCCCCTTCAGCAGGGAGCCTGGAGCACGACCACACCAGTGCAGTGTGACTCCCGCAGCTGAACACTCTCCACTCTCACACTCTGAGAGCCACACCAGGGGGAAGCAGACTGTGCGTCTGTGCAGGTGTGAAAGGCGCTCTTCAGATGAGGCTGACAATATGGTGCTGAGCGCTGCTCTGAACCTGAACCACCTGAGCGCGTCAAAGACCTCAAGGCCTAAGGGGTCTAAGATACCTTAAAAAAACGAACACAGATCCACCAGAAGCATCTCGATCTTGTCCCAGCACTGTCTCCCTCACGTCTCCTTCCCACCTCCTGACTCCCTTGCATCTATTTCATTATCTTCTGAGCATCTCCATTTTGTCTCCCTCCTCACTTCCTACAGTCCTCCCCCAAACTCTCACTTCTAACTCACAGTCTCTCTCCTCTCTCTCACCAAGAGGAAAGCTGTAGTTATAACAGTAATAGACAAACAACTACTTTCAGACGTTGAGCAAGACACCACTTCTCAGTTGCTTAAAAAGGCAACACAATATATCTTTACACTAGGAGCATGAGGGCAATCATGGTGATGTGGTTGAGTCAGACCAGAGGAGGTTTGTACCCTTCAGCAAACAACCTGACCTGACAACCTTAAGTACTTCAGTAAATACATACAATTAGATAACATGTAAAATGTAAGCTATGAAAGTCTCATATCAAATAAATAATGTAAAAACCACAAGATGTAATGTGCATAGCCAGAGATACAAACAGGATCGCTCAGCTTCTTCTCAGAGCAGTGGCAGAGCTAGAGACAGGAGAAGCTAGATGTGCCCCTTGGCAAAGAAGTCAAATCAGCCCCCCACCTGCAAAGAAGACAAGTTGCAGAGGATGAATTATGTAGGACTATTTTGGGATTTGCTGGGCAAAAAGACCTGGCATGACTGTAATAATGTGGGAATAATTACTTTTATTATCAGTCAGGCAAATAGTCATCATCAGAGACCAGCACCCTTCCAAAACAAAGCACAAGGCCCTCAGCTAAAGGTAAAGTGTGTGCAAAACCCCCCCTACAGGGTGATATTTCAGCTAATGATTAAGAGGTGTACTTCTGGAAAGGATTATGTTATTTGTTGCCATGGGAACGGCTGAAAGGAATCCCAGCCTTTCCCCGCAATTCAGCTGTTTTCGGGACACGGGATGGCTTATCTGCCACCTGGCGCACACAGCCACGGGTGCGAAAGAGACTCCCGGCTCCGCTGGACAGCTCTGCTTCCTGCTGGTGGCCCTAATCCCCCGGATAACCAAGGGGAGGAGCCGCGGATGGGGGGGGTGCCACATCTGCCTCCCCACAGACGGACTTGTGTGCAGGACAGTACCAGACAGCACCGCGCCGGCTGAAAGGAGCGAGGCTACCTGAACCCAGGAATGGGAGGAGCTTCCAGGTGCTGTCAGTGCCCTGAAGATGTGCCGGCTGCTTCACAAAAGCGTCTGGAGCTCTGGGACTTCTCATGCCTTGTCTGCTCTTTTTCCCCCAGTTTCTAAACCTCTACATCTATATTTTATACAGGAAACTAGTATTCCTGCACTGGGCCCTGAACGCCGTCTACATGGGCAGTCCCGGTGAAATCACCTGATACAGTCTCAGGAGCACTCTAGTGCCCCCTGCTGCTGAAACTCAGGTATGTGAGTGCAGAGTGATTCATTGTGTCTGCAGCTTGGGGTGTTGCCTGACATCACACTCCTCCTGCCCCCCCCCCCCAATCATATATTGATGGAAATGCCACTGTTACTCACGCCTTTACCTTTACATATGCAGCCTATTGTCATAGTTTCCCCAAACTCTATCTCTCACACACACTCACACACACACACACACACACACAGACTCACACACACACACACACACACACACACACACCACCGTCCCATCTCATGTGTGAATAATGCAAAAAAAGCTGGAGCTGCAATAGACCATTATTACTAATTCATGTCATAAAAAAGCCATTAGAAAGAGCTTGGTGGGGAGAGCGAGGCGTTTAATCATTCTTAATATATGCGGGTGGCTCCACGCGCCTCCTGATCTCCTGGGTGCGGGAAACTTGGCAGTGCTGAGATGAGGAGATCTGTGCGGGAGAGCAGGAGCACAGGAGCGCAGGCCGCCTGCCTGTCACACCTCTGCTCTGGGATGCCGCTGTCATGGCGACGCCCACCCAAGCTGACGTCTTCTGATCCCGTCAGCACACCTGTAACCTGTAGCAGCCGTGGGAATAACAGCAGCCCCGCAGCACACCCGAGTGTGCAGCGCCCCCAGATGGAGTGGGGGAGTGGGTGAGTGGGGGAGTGGGTGAAGGGGGGGGGGGGGCAAGAGAGATGCCTCCTGGGGCACTCAGCAGGGGGGTGTGAATAATAAATGGATCTGCTTCCCTGACTCAACTAGAAACAAAATACAAAATAAAACACAAAATGAAAGCAAAGCTTTTAACATATTAAATCCTGAAAGACACACAAATGCACACATATGCGTGCACACACACGCACACACACACTCACTCACACTCACTCACACTCACACACACATCAAGAGGTTCCAAAGGAGAAAACCCATTTATTCCCCCATTTATTAAAGCAGACTCTTCTTGCCAAGGCCATGAGCAACAACGCTGGGGGCGACCGGGGATTCTTGGCATTTGAGCGGTTCATATTTATTTAGCAAATTTACTTACTAAGGAGGTCAGAAATGAATTATTTGGTGAGGATTTGCCCCTGAAGCACTTTTCTCTTGCTTAGCTCTTTACTTCCTGGGATTTTTTTAAAGCTTGCTTTCTCCGACTGCATTTTCACTTCTCTTTTTGCTTCAGGGGAATTTGGTTTCCCCTGGAGTCCCTCAGAGCACCGCCCCACCCTATTCCCCCATGGTTACTGCCACTCGGAATGGATCAGAACCCCTTTTCGCAGCAAAACTGGAACCAAGCTGGTTATATCCTTTTTCCATTGTAGAACTGGAACTGTTGGCTCATTATACCCCTTTTCCACTGTAGAGCTGGAACCAGGCCTAAGATTCAAACCTGCAACCTTCTGGTTAAAGACCTGACATATGACTATATGATGAGTAGGAGTGAGATCCAGGATTTGATTAGATGGGCCAGGAGAAACATGTGGGAAGTCTTCCATCCTGACCTCCATCCTGACTCTTACTTGTGAGTCTGCTTCTTTTCATCTTTAAACTGAATGTATTTTTCTGCACAAAAGCAGGTTGCCCAAAACACAAAGAGGCGGTCTGACCTCTCTCTGGTTTTTGCATTATAAACCCAGCTTTAAATGTTCCAGAACAATCCACACAGATTACAACCTCGTAGAAGGAGAGGAACAGGTCTTTACAGCCTTGTGTGAAGCCTTCATTTCAGGACACTTTCAAACTTAGAAATGGGAAAGAAATTGCCTCAAACACAGGTCTATTTAATGCAGCAGTCCTCGCGCGCAGGTCGGCTTGGGGCTCGCCATGGTAACGGCTGCGTGGCTGTGGCACAGGGGCCTGTCAGCTCGCTGCTGTGTCAGTGTCAGCTGGAGGGCCCTCGCGGGGCTGTCAGGCGTTTTTAATTACATTCAGAGCCTGCTGCACGTGAGTCCAGCGTGCGGGGGGACCGACGGACAACACTGTCATGTCCAACGGAACAAAGAGGGTGAAATAATGAGAATAACAGAGGAAAAACAGCAAAAAGAAGAAGGAAAAAAAGCCAGAGGATGATAATGCACAATGTATAGCCTTTGAACCAAGTATCTCCAATCGGGACGCCTGGATCTGTGTCCTGCAGTGGCTGCAGTTGTCAGACCCCCCCCCCCCAAAAAAAAAGGAATCTATGCAAGACGCCATGGTAACAGGGGCAGGGGGCACAGGTACTAGGTTAAAGAGGGAATCTGGTATTCATAGCCAGTTCCAACAACACACAGATTTATCTGATCATGGCTATTGTTCAGAAACAACTGCCGTGCGTGTGATCCCCTGCAACAAAGCAATAATCCTGAAAACCATCTTAAATGTTAATTAAGTCCAGGAGAAGCGGGGGGGGGATATGGGAGGGAACGGCGGGACCACAGCGATCTCCCCTCTCCTCCTGCGGATCGCAGGCTCCGGCAGGAAGTCGCGGGCTCAAAGGCGAGACTGACAGCTACTCTTATTTGACACAGCGGCACGCATCATGTCGTGCCAGTTCTTATTGACAGAGAAGCCGTCCTTTAATGGCCTCCGCAGCATTTACATACAGTCTTGCGAAGTGCGCACGGGTACGAGTCATTAATCACAAAGTGTCAAACGCAACTTATTTTCAAAATGCCAAATGCTTTGTGATGTATTGACTGCAGCGTGCGCCGGAGAGAGAGGCGTCGGATGAGGCTTAATTTGTCATTATCAACAGAGGGGGGAAGAGTGACGACTCTCTCTCGTTTCGTGTCTACAGAGGGATAAGAAACATCATAATTGGACAACACTTCTCACAGTGTTTATTGCATGAAGCACATGTGACCACGGTTTGGCCTTCCTCTTGAAACGCAAAGCCCTGAAGTCAAATACAGGGACACAAGGAATGCTGGGAGTTTTCATTTCCAGACAGTGCCCTCCTTTTTATTTTACTGGGGAAACAAACTCAATGATCATGTGTAATCTCTGGAAAAGCATAGGGAGCCACTGCAGATAAGGGTAAAGAGAATGGAAGTCATGCAAGGAGGGGCATGTGCGTGAGCCAAAATGGCTGACGCCTTGTCTGTGCAGTTTCCCGCTGAAGCCTGCTCGCTCTGTGAGGGAGGTCATGGCCGCCATGCAGCATCAGCACAGAGGACAGAGTTTCAGTCAGAGCAGCGGGCGACGCCGTGACCTACCCGTACGGCTCACCCGGGGGCATCGTGGGAGGAGTTTGAGGGCTGTTGATGATTGGGTGATGAGGTGCAGGTGGGGGTCGTGACCCCGGTGCACCCTGTGGTAGGCGGACAGGGGAGCTTGCATATGGAGGCCTGAAGTGAAACAAGATGACAGCTTCTCAGCTTTAATGCCACCTTAATCCCAGTCAGCAGCACAATAAAACCCCAGGAAACATCCCCTCTGTGTCTAGGGGAGCATCACCCTTCCCTAATATCGCAGACCTGAACACCACCACTCCACAATCTAACAGACCTGAACACCACCATTACCCAGTCAGACATACAAGACCACCACCATTCCATAATCTAACAGACCTGAACACCGCCCTCCCCCAATCTCATGGAAGTGAACACCACCATTCCCCAGTCTGTTAGACCAGAACACCACCTTGCCCCAACCTCACAGAGCTGAACACCAATTCAGCTTATGATGTGCTATACTAAAAGAATGAAAATAGTCCCAGGGAAACCAAGCATTAACAAATCAGACTTGTTAGAGCCAGGTGCCTGATGTAAGCCTGATGTGTCCATCCAAACACTCTCCCTAGGGTTCAATTTTCCAAAATTTATTACACTGCTCCAGGCAGCTTTTAAAATTATTTCAAGTTTCTACTGACATACATAAATGTAGAATAATAAGGGGAGGGTGATCTGGAGATCACTTTTCAGAAAAAAAAACACCAGAGGGTGTACTTGAAATGCAAAAATAAATATTATACAAAACAGAAATAAACACAATCTGCACATCCAGTTTAGCAAGTTACCGTACACCACAATGCCTCTCTCTGAAAAGCTCGGGGCTCCTCTCTCTCTGCATGACCACCCTGGCTCTCCCGCTAACTGATTGGAACGCTGAGAACACGTTACAAAAACCCCGAGCCTTGTTCAGCATGTTCTCCGTCTCCCCCCGGTTCACTGAGAGTTTATTACCCACACAGCAACGTGGCCCACACTGCCTGTCTGTAATCCCCACCTTCCAAACACAGGAGAGACCTTAGAGTCTTCATGACAACTTCCAACGCAGGGCTAGCCAACACTGCTGAACAGAAGGGGAACACACTCTTTCCCAAAACCCAACGGCTGGCCATGTATCACTCAAAGCATTTTTTGAAAAAATACTTCATCAAATGTAATTCTTAGCCAAACTGCCACTCCTCAGTTTGCTTCAAAATATCTTTTTAAAACTGTATTGAATTTATGGCCCAAAATGATTTGATTTTAAGATCTGACAGGTCATAAAATCAAGTGCCTCCCATGCTATTGTACTGTAAATTCAAGTGTCCTTATTTTGAACATGAAAGGACTCAGCATGGGCAAACACAACAGCCCTATATGAGAAATAACTGTCTGTGTCAGTTATACTGTGAAATAAAAATTTTTGGAGGAATTTTAAGGATGTTTTCTTCAGCTGTGACTATTTTTCTTCATCTCTTTCTCCGCACAGCACAAATCTGGGAGAACAAAGCCGTTTTTCAAGCTCTGACAGGCAACCAGACTGCCACAGACAGCACAGAATCTGTACTGTATACATCGCTCAAGAAAAATGAGAATCTTCCCTTTTAATGTGACGCACCGTCAGTCAGGCCCGCATTTATAGGGAATAATAAAAGAATGTGGAGCAGCACCGCAATACTCATACAAAGTGTTTGTATGAAATAAACCTACAAACACAGTCTGTAAACTTTATGGAGACCATAAAATATCACAACAGGGGCTGGCTGCCTATTTCTGTTCTGAAGTGGGTTGTACAAAATGGATCACGCAGACTGTTAACTCGAGAAAGCGGATCACCATTGCAATAATAACACAGCTGTACGCTTTGGTGATGATACAAAAACATTAAGAAGTGAAGGCCTCCAATCCTGAGCTGATTTTCACATGCCAAAATCGGTGGACAGCCTTTCCTGCAATATTTGATAAAAAAAAAGGAAAATCAAGCAGGAAAATAAGCAACATGACTGTACTGAGAGCTTCTCTGTCTCTCTACTGTATGATCTAACGGAGTGTTGAACTGGAAAGACTAAAAATATAAATGAATATTCCAAACCCACAGAGAACGTTTGGTGATTTGAGTGAGTGACGCTATGCAACACTGGTTTATTTTAAGATCAGAGGATTTCAGAGGAGGTAAAAATAGCCGCTTTTCAACGGGAGATTCTTTGAGCTTAATACAGATGGCAACAGTGTACTGACTTCTGTCTGGCTTTGTCTCACACACACACACGCACACACACACACACACACACACACACACACGCGCACACACGCACACACACACGCACGCACGCAAACACACACACACACACACACGCATGCACGCACGCAAACACACACACACAGTCCTTCAAAACTCACACCCCTCTCTCTCACACACACACACACAATCCCACAAACATACACATTTTACCCTCCTCAACAGCCAAAAAACCTACACACACAGACAACCATCGGCAGTGCATGGTACAACAGAGTTCAGTCATTCACCCCCTGGTGGAGGCAGGAAGAGATAAGTAATAGCGCCCCCCTGAGGATGGCCACACAGATGAGGGTCTCTGATGCATCTGGAGCACTGGACCACTTTAGTCCGCGCTACAGTGCTAATTCACTGTGATGAAGCGTTCATTGTGTCTAGCACAGTGATATTACATTATCATCATGTCGGAAATATTCAGGCCAAATATGCTAGCTCTGTTAAAAGGATGAATGAGAAATACAGCACAGAGATATCGTAAAGCTTTTGTCAAGTTTGAAAGGGAAAAAAAAAATGAAGAAGAAATATGCTTTAGATTGTCATTAGATACAGATACTGCTGCACATGAAAAGAGATATTCCTTGTGACAGCCTTGTGCTGCCTTGCTTACTGTGATGGCAGCCAAGTTCATAAAAAACTCTACAAGATCCTCAAACAACCCGACTATCAGCACCGCAGATGTTCAGACATATGGGAAGTCTAACAGCAGAAACAACTAAACCAGCACAATGACAACCCATCTGACCCCTGACCCTCCTCCCATACCTTACAATACAGGAACCCCCCTCCCAATGACACATGTACACACGTACACACAGACAGACAGACAGACACACACACACACTCTCACTCACTCACTGCCTCTCCCCTGGCCACGCTCACCTTCCCTGGGTGGAGTTTGCTGCGGCCTGCATCACAGCTGCCGCGGCCTCCTGGGCCTTGCGGTTGACGTTGGCAGCAGGCGGGCCCATCCCGGGGCCGGCTGCCTGCGGCATGCTGGGAGAGCTGGGCGCGGCGTGGCCGGGCCGGCCGCGGCCCAGGGGCACGGAGCCGCAGGGCTGCCCGGGGCCCTGCCCGTGCATGGGGCTGCCCGCGCTGGTGCCCAGGCTGCTGCTCACGCCGGGGCCTGGCCCGCTGTAGCTGGTGCTGGGAGCCCCTCCGTAGCTGGGGGGCCTGGGGTAGTTACCTGAACGGGGACAGAGAAATGGAAACCCTGTGAGGTCAAAGGTCAAAGCCAACCACACAGCACCCAGTGGGGCTGCACGCTGGGTACATTTTTCTCAATCTCTTGTGAACTTCTAAATCACTTAAAGTACCATGCTGAATTTTTTACACAACCCGTACTGTTTGTACTAGACTGTGCTTCCTACACACACAAGCAAGATTTCAGTGAAGTCTGCTTCAGGTGTTCAGGTGAGAACATCATGTGTTAATCTGGCTGTTTGTTTGAATGGCGGCAGTGGAGCATAATGGTAAGGAACAAGGCTCGTAACCAAAAGGTTGCTAGTTTCATTCCCCACTGGGGCACTGCTGCTGTACCCTTGGGTGGGGTACTTTACCCATAACTGACTCAGTGAATATCCATCTGTAAAAATGGGTAACATGTAAAAATTGTAGTCTATATAAGTCGCTCTGTGTAAGAGCATCTGCTAAATGACAATAATGTAACGTAATGTAATGAATGTCACACATTCAGTCCGTTTGTGTGATTACCGCAAGTCAATGTGACAAATTCTGTGTGATTATCAAGAGTATTTGACCACATCCGTGTTAGCATCACTGAATGCCACAGCTCCCTTCTGGAGCGCAACTAAACTCCAAATACTCCACAACCCAGTGGACTAAGGACACACAAAAGACAGGCAGTATAACCGTCACTGAGGTTTCCTCCTTGCGCAAGTCCCTGCAACAAACACAAATGGAAAAAAGCCGTCTTCCCTTTGTGAAGTGGGCTATTTATTTTGATTTCATTAAGGGGCGCTTTAGTCGAGCTCACGCTTTAATCCCCCGAGAATATGTCTGGAAAAGGGGATCAGGTCCCTTTTAAACCTGAAGGGTTTCCAGCCCCAGCGATGAGAGAAGGCTGAACGGTTCTGTTCTGTTCTGTTCCGTCTCTCCGGCTCGCTGCCCCACTGCCTCGCTGGAGGAGACGTCTCTGTGTGACTCGAGCCGCGGGCCGGTGTCCTGCAGACGCGGGACTCACTCCAGGCCCCGGCGCACCAAACGCCCGCGCCGTCTGAGCCTCGGCAGAGGCGCCGACGAGATCGACCACAGAGGACGCGCAAAAAAAACCCCAGAGATGCAGAACAGGCGCGTAAAAACAAGACTTCAACACCTGCTTCAGGATCCCAGCTACAGAGAGGGGAGGGGGCTGGTTTGAGGGGAGGTTAAAAACGAAAAGCACCGGGAGGGAATCTGGCAGGTGGCACCGGTGCGTGCGCTGAGCTCGCTGGCCTGCATGTTTCACAACGGAGCTCTGCAGCTGTGTGTGTGTGTGTGTGTGTGTGTGTGTGTGTGAGAGAGAGAAACGCGGTTGGGGGGGGGGGGGGGGGGGGGGGGCTTTGGAGGTCATGGTCACATTCTGCATGCTCTGTGATTTTTGGATGTCCCTCTTTGCACGCACTTGACTGCACGTTCCTGCAGAAATGTCCCGTCACATGGCTGTATCCCCCCTTCAAGCACCCCGCGGTCTCACGGTGCAGCGCTGGGAGCTCTCGCAGCAAAATACATCCCATATCCATTCCCCTAAACACCCTACCGTATCCCGTGCGCTGCTACTCAGACGGTTAGGGATGCGATTAGGGATGCTGGGATACACAGGGAAGACAGCACTGTGTGTTTGTACCTTATCCCTGTCTCTAAAATTATTATCCAACATACAGGAAACAGAGCCCAAACTCCTCCACGAACAGCTTCTGTAACTTACACAATCTAACTTTTTAATAAGGCAATATTTCTGTGCTTTTCTATGACATCCAGGAAAAAATCTCTCCTTCTCTCCATGTGTGTGTGTGTGTGTGTGTGTGTATATATATATATATATATATATATATAAGTATAAGTATATGTTAACAGGAGAAGCTTTTGAAGACAGAACGTATATAGACACACACACAAAATTTCAAGTGGCTGGTTCTGGAAAGATTAAGCTTGCCTCAGCAAAATGCGTTTCAGAAGTCCCCTCTGGGTTTTTGTGGGAATTTTTTTTTACAAGATTCACAGTTATTTCAGTTTCTCAGTGTGAACTTTTCATTTTTTTCTTTTTTTAACCAGAAAACGGTTTACTGCGAGAATAGCTGGTGTCTTGCCCAGGACTCACTCCAAGTGGAACGAGGCTAGCTTCTGGTTTTCAGCCTTGTTCTCCTCCAGCTGTTGAAAGGTGGATCTTTAGCCTCAAGTGGTGCCACACGCTCCTCAAATGCCACAAGGGTTCTTGTGGAGTTTTTTAAAATTTTGTGGCGGTCTTGGGAGCTCCTCTTACACACACTCGATAAACGGCACAAAAGAGACAGGGAATCAGAAAGCTATTCTCAGCCTGGAGTTATTCTCAGTGCTGCTTTGCGAGAGCATGGCGATTCGGGGGGGGTGGGGGGGGGGGGTTGGTATTTATAGCAGGCTGAGGCATGATCACGACGCGCTGCCAATAGCTTGGAAATCTGAGGCACAGTCATGGTTGCGGTCATGCATTCTGAAGATGCTGCCCCTGAGCCGTGTTTAAATCCCCTAACTCCCACGGGAAAGGGGGACCGTGACCAATCGCGTTACAGACAGAGACGACCACCAGCTCCCACTCAGACCCACACCCTCCAACATGAGACCGTGCAGCTACTGGGGAGGGGGGAGAAGGGGGAGAGAAGGGAGAAAGGGGCAAGGGAGAGAGAGGCAGGGAGATAATCCGATAAATGCCTGTAATGTAATGTAATGTAAAAGGGAGAAAGAAGGCCGGGCAGAAGGGAGAAAGAGGCAAGGGGAGAGAGAGAGAATAGAGAGGGGAGAGAAGGGGAGAGAAGGAGAGTGAGAGGGAGAAAAAGAGGAAAAAATACATCTCTTGTAACAAGTATAGGACATAACATCAGCAATAACGCTGATAACGCGGACCAAGCAGCTCTGAGGCGGACCCTTACCCTCTAGAGGGGGACACCTTGCCCTGCATTTGGGAGACACTGACATGACGATGGGGATCCACTCAATGTGAGCCAGAGAATAGCTGTACAGAGGCACGCTTCCCGCCCTTCTGAGAGGGCCTGTGCGTGCCTATTCAGACAAAGCCAAGTCTGACACCGGCAAACCACACTTCATCATTCCCGATCGCTCGGCCTGCGCTCCAGCACAGGGGCGGATGGGAGCATCAGCGCATTCAGGGAGGAGTGCAGGGGTGGGGGAGAGGGGGTCCGTTCTGCCACGTCCCTCACCAGACAGGGTCCCCCATCCACGGGGCTACAGAAACTCCCTCCCCTACAGAGGGAAAACTCCCACTCCCATCTTCCACACCAGCCTGTGTCTCGCGTGAGCTCGCTGGACGGAACCCCTCGCGCCCGATGGCGATGACCCGCCCCGTCCAAGAAAAACACAGCAGATGCGGAGCAGGAACTTGGACAGCGCCGGCGTTTCCATGTTGGTTTAATGGGTTTGTAATTTGCTGGCAGGGCGGAAGACAGAAAGCAGATGGAGCCATCATTAAGCACAATAAGCAGCAGCTGCCGGGCCAGGGAGGCCTTTCAGAACCCGAGCCTGCAGCGAGGGCCGTGTCGCTGCTTGGGGGGGTGGGCATGGGGGGGGGGGGGGGTTGGGGGTGTCCGTGGCCCCTATCCAGCACACATGTTCCCCAGAGAAGGAGGGGGACCACGCTGTCATGGGCATGTAAGCCCCCGTCAGCCGTGCAACTTTTCACGCTCAAGTGACTTTCTCACTATCTGCCTCCAGCTCCGGCCGTGTGTATTCCTGCGGAGCCTGACGTCAGGCATCATCCCGTCACATCTCCATTAGCAGAACGTACGGCAGGGAAAATGGGTGGGCCTGACAAGAGCTCACCACACTGACCAATTACAACGCCGTTTGGCAGGACTTCCACCGTTTGGCAGGAAAGCTGCCCCAGTCTCCAGATATGATATGCTGACTTGAGTACCGAGGCTCCACTCAAAGCCAATGGAGGGAAAAAGGTCGCTGAGTAACATGAGCTTGAATGTTTTTTTTCCCCAATTGTTTTTTCCATCATCCAAGTGATAAAAGCTGAGTGATAGCTTAGAGGGAACATCACTGCTGAACAGTGCTTCGGAACAGGCTCAGTTTTACCAACACCCTTTGCTGGACTGGGCTGCCTCCTAGACCTGGCTACAGGTTACCATGGTAACAGGATGACCAACTGACCACAATGTAGGACTGGTCTGCTGTCCGTCCTACAACACGCCTGACAGTCGTCGCAGGTCAGACATGCCCTTTGATTAGCCACGGCCGCGGCTTCCTTCAGAATCGCCGCGTTTCCGCCACTCGCAGCGTGTAGCGGACTGAGCCGATTACAGAACAGCGAGACTCCCGCCCTTTCCAGCACGACCCCATCTTTACGCAGTTCAATGGGGAAAGGGAAAAAAAAAAAAAGGCGAGCGGAGGATCCGGAGTTGAGACGTTTCATTGGTATTCCGCTGACCCCTCTAAAACCCTCCGTCTAATCCTGCTGCTGAGAAGGAGATAGAGAGAAAGAGAGGGGGACAGGGAAACGGACAGCTGGGCTGAAGAAACCGGTCTGGGATATACCCTCGTGTCAGCTGCTATTATGGACGCTGTGGCCATAGAGCCACATCAACAGGCAGAGCACAAGGATGGGGAGGTAGGAGGACAGGGACGACAGGCTGCTGGGTATATAAGCTACAGAGCCCGAGACAGGATGGCAAAGCTCCTGCTGGGAAGATCTCTGCTAATCCCTATCCAACCATTTTATAGAGCAAACAATTTATCCTGCCCAGCGATTAGGTCAAGATCCAGACTACAGAATCCCTCTGAAGCAGTCAGCCTCAAAAATCAGCTAAAAAGCCTGACTAAAAGCCAAGGACATGGGCCCTACACCAAAAAAACAAAACTAAAAAAAAAACACAAAACTCCCACTGCGTCTAATCGTGCTCCATTTCCTCCTTTCTCTATCAGACAAAATGGTCATCAGGACGTTCTTACCATGGGGCCCATACTGCCCACCCTGGGGCCCGTAGGAGCTGCCCTGTTGGTAGGATCCCATCCCATGATGCATCTGGCTCCCGGGTGAGGGGTGTGGTGACATGGAGGGCGCAGAGGGCTGGGGGCCAAGCTGGGGCAATGGTGTGTTCCGCTGCATGCTGGGGATGAACCCTGGGGCACAAGCAGACAGGAAGGGTCAGCCATCAGGTAGAACCCTGCGCAGACTCCCTATAGCTTAATGCTGGTTGCTACAACCCAGCTTGGGCTTGGACAATATTCAGGCATGCCTGATTCATCTCTCCACCAGCTCCTGACCTCTCAAGCATCAGCTCTGCTTAAATTTTTAACAAGCGCAATTGAATCATTACACCTATATAATTACACATAAGTAAAATAAAAACACTGTAGAAAGGCTCTGTTTATAAACCTATAACTAAATCTCTCCAGTGAGCACAGAAGCCTACAAACAACAGACAACAAGGATGGCAAAGAGAACATTTCTCTCCTTCTCTAGACAGAGAGAGTGGCGAGGGTCTGGTGTCGGTGGAGTCGAGGGGACCGGGCAGGTGAGCACGTTAAAAGTGTTTTCAGCAGGAATAAATCCTCCAGCAGATTCTGAGATGGAGATTTTTGCCTCCTGCCCGGCCGAGGGCTCGTGTTACTCAGAGATACGGATCTGCTCCCCAGACCAGCTGCTCTCACACAGGGTACAAGCCATCCCCGAGCTCCGGACATCTCATCCAGAGGAGGCACCATGACACAGAAAACAAACTCCGAGGATTACCCGCGACAGCCATCTCCTCCCGTCCTGCTCCGCGCGGGATCAGATCTGCGCTTCTATAAAATTACGTCCACAGCGAAACATCATCTTATTCGCTCTGATCGTGGCTCTGTGGCCCGGGTGGACTGAATACCGGGATTAGTCCCTCTTCCAATTACTTCTACAGGACTACAGTTTCTTCTGTATACGCGTGGAGATGCTGTACTCCGCCTTCACAAACAGAAAGCTGCCATTTAAGCTGACTGCCGTTTCATTAATATTTCAGCTCCGAGAGCAGGAGGACCTGGGAGTGCAAAAAGGGGTGTAGAGTTTGTCTCGCCACTGAAAGGTCCCCTTTACCCCTAACCACTTGTCACTGGAGAGAGACTCCGCAATATTACAGTTATTAGCTTAAATGGATAAGGTAAATGTTTCCTCCTGCGCTCCAGCCAAAAACACTGATCCCACTCCACCTTAAGTGCTTCTGCAGCCCTGGAAGCCAGGATTTATTGAGTGGCCTAGAGACAGACAGCCATTTGTCTCTCTTGTTTTTTTTTTGGTTATATTCGAATAACGATGTTTTGCATTTGCGCTGTGGCACATGCCGTGGGATGATGAAACAAGCCCTGAAAGTGCAGGGGAGGCAAAGAGCCCAGCTTTGCAGGGGGACATTATTGTAATGTTGTGCTTCCATTAGTGTAAGGGGAAAAAAAACCCCACTGTGTAATACCACATTTTAAATTGCCTGGAAAATGGATGGGGAGAGGAAATGTTGTGCAGACAGTGCTAAAAGCAAATCGCACTTTCAAGGTTCTCCACGCTGGCAGAGTGGAGGAGAGGCTAGGGCTCTTAACTGGACGATAACAACAGCTCTAAAAAAAGAGGTATTTCGGCCGGAGTTACGGAAATGAGAAGCGTGCGAGAGGCTGTGCTTGAACCGTCTGATCCACAGCAAGTGCTCAGTATACTTTAAACAGTATTATGTTAACTGCAGTACTGAACCCCTTGAGCCTAAAAAACAAGAGTGAGACGCTGCACTCATCTTGCACCATGATCAACGATGGCACGGAAGGAAGGCACAAAATGCACAAAACTCATGGCAGAGGTGATGGGGTGATGGGGGGGGTGATGGGGGGGGTGATGGGGTGATGGGGGGGTGATGGGGTGATGGGGGGGGTGATGGGGTGATGGGGGGGGTGATGGGGTGATGGGGGGGGGTGATGGGGGGGGTGATGGGGGGGGTGATGGGGTGATGGGGGGGGTGATGGGGTGATGGGGGGGTGATGGGGTGATGGGGGGGGGGGTGATGGGGTGATGGGGGGGTGATGGGGTGATGGGGGGGGTGATGGGGTGATGGGGTGATGGGGGGGGTGATGGGGTGATGGGGTGATGGGGGGGGTGATGGGGTGATGGGGGGGGTGATGAGGTGATGGGGGGGGTGATGGGGTGATGGGGGGGTGATGAGGTGATGGGGGGGGTGATGGGGTGATGGGGGGGGTGATGGGGTGATGGGGGGGTGATGGGGTGATGGGGGGGGGGGTGATGGGGTGATGGGGGGGGTGATGGGGTGATGGGGGGGGTGATGAGGTGATGGGGGGGTGATGGGGGGATGGGGGGGGGTGATGGGGTGATGGGGGGGGTGATGGGGTGATGGGGGGGGTGATGGGGTGATGGGGGGGGTGATGGGGTGATGGGGGGGGGGGGTGATGGGGTGATGGGGGGGGGTGATGGGGTGATGGGGGGGGGTGATGGGGTGATGGGGGGGGGGGTGATGGGGTGATGGGGGGGGGGGGTGATGGGGTGATGGGGGGGGGGGTGCCCTGTCACCCATTTACTGCTTACATTTCACTGAGTAATGCACTCACGCTCTAAAGAATACGCAGAAATGCACCAGCCGCTGTGGCTAAACCTTAACTCAACAAAAATGTCTTCACGTGTTGAAATCCTTGGTCAATAAATTACAGCCATTAGGCAAGCACCCCTACTTCTTGGAAAGAGAGGAAAAAAAAACATTCAAATCTGCACTAATCTCAGGAAAGAGAGTAGTGTGATTCATGAAGAGTGGAAAAAAAAAAGCCCTGCTTCACAGAGCCCCCTAAGAAGGCTTGCTGCCAGAGGAGACGTCAAAGGTAAAACCAGCAAACCCTCCTGGTGCTGTGGGCCAGTAGCTGCATGTCCTGACTTATTGTTCCGCGAGGAACTATTTGCTGGACCTTAATGCAAGTTTTCTTTTTTCCCAGAGCTGTGAGGAGCCAGTGAGCGCAGTCGGAGGAACACGCTGTCGAGGTCACGGTGAGGTCGCGGTGACCCCGGTCCTCAGACAGGGCGAGCCTCCCTCCACGCCCTGTCTGTGGGCTCACAATGTTCCGACAAGAATGTTGTCATAAAGGGGCTACGGGGGCTGGCGTTCCACATAAGCTGCAATTGTGCAACTCTGAGAAACAAACTTAGGCAAGTACTGTGCCTGTATATTTCATTATTAGTAGGTACTTTTTCACACTGTGAAGAAAAATACAGTGTAAGAATCTCAAAAAATGACACTAGTAATGAAGACGCCTGTCTGATTACCAGCGATGAAACTACGATGAAAACTATGATGATGAAACTACGTTAGATCTGATCTTGTTAGGCACAAGCTGACATTTGCATCTGCACATTGTTTCTTTGAAGCAGACAGCAGTAGGCCAAGGTACAGCACGTGTGACAGCACCCAGAGCCCTTCTCCCTACACCTCTGCTTTAAGAGGTTCCTTCAGCTTTCATTCCTCTAACCCTGAGTTATTTATCCAGGTGTATTACCCAGGAGTATATTAATCACTGTCGATCAAACCAGTCTCAGTGCTCACCTTCCACATGTGGCTGTCTGAATGCCTTATAGCAGTCTCTGTGGTCAGCGGGCCCGTTCAAACATGGAAAGTATAGCTTTATTAAGCCTGCCTCAACGACTCACCAAGGGTTGTATAAAGAGCAGCAGCACTGGACATGGTGTCTGGAGGATAGAGACGGGGTGGCTGGGTAATGAATCTGGACTTACCCCTTTCCTGGGCCACGGGAGACTGGCTGGGGGCGGAGTGGGGTCCCATGTCCGACATGTTCCCTTGGTTCTGTGGAGCCATCTGGTTGCCTACAACAGACAATAAAATCACATACACAGAGCCACGGAGTTCAGTGATACATGAACACTCTGAACGACAGCAAACCAAGTTCAGAGAGACACACACTCAAAACCACAGCGAACAGAATTCAGTATGACACACAGTGGCACATCATATTTGTCACTGTCCCTTGGAAATTGCAGTCATTTCATTTTATGTGAAGTTGTATATGAAAATATTTGTGCGCATGTGTCTGTGTCATGCATATGCGTTTATGTGTGTGCATATCTGTGTATGAGAGGATGCATTGTGCGCATGTGCACGTCTGTACACAGTATATGCGTGTGTGTGAGTGAAGCTGCATGTAGGCCTGTGGAGGAGAGCCTTCACCACCTCTCCCTGCGACCAGCTTCTCTACGAGGCCAATGGGAAAGTGTGCATGTGCATCCCTGTTTAAGCGCATCCTTGTGTAAGTGCATGTGTGCACATGCACAGTGGACAGGTGTAGTGCTGTGGTATGAAAAGTATTTGGGCTGTTCTGGGTCAGCCAGTTTTGGCAATAGCTTGCTCTAGCCTGGTTTCAGCTCTACAGTGGGAAAGGGGTATAATGAGCCAGAATGGTTTCAGCTCTACCGTGGGAAAGGGGTATAATGAGCCAGGCTGGTTCCAGCTCTACAGTAGGAAAGGGGTATAATGAGCCAGGCTGGTTCCAGCTGTACAATGGGAAAGGGGTAAAAAGTGCCAGACTGATTCCAGCTCTACAGTGGGAAAGTGGCATAATGAGTCAGACTGGTTTCAGCACTACAGTGCAAAAGGGGTATATGAGCCTATTGACCTGGTGTATCTGAAAGTCTTCTGGTTCCCGCTGTGCCACAAAAATCCAATATGAATTAACGGCAGTAATTAGCGTGGCAGTAAGCAGATGCCTGTGCATTGATTTTGCTCAGCACACGTGTAATGTGTAATGTGTAAACCAGGAGAGGTCTCTGCTGGGTCCAAGACTCATTAAGACGTTGCAGGAGCTATAACATCAGGGAAACTTTCTCCTCTGTCCTGTTAAAAGGTTATTAACACCTGTTATGGCCTCATTAATCCCACAACAATACAGAGACAATAACACGATGCATATTTGTGCACCTTTTTCAGCAAGTTTAAAATCAAGACACCAGAATTATATTGCACTAGGCTCATGAAAATGAATATTTGTGATACATAAAATGCCACATATGCCTTCTTATTGTGAGAATCTAATAAATATATTCTAGATTTATTCTGTATTTAATTTAAACATGTTTCATGCATTTTATTGTTAATGTTTGATAGTAAGGGTCAGCTGTTCTCAGGGAGGATTACTATAACTGAAAATGGCAAATATGAAAAGTATAGAAACCTCACTAAATCAGTGCAATAAATTGTTTCAATTGCAGAATCTACGGTGCTCAGTGCGCCCTGTTGTACATCCCACAGCCACACACAGCAAATCAGAGCCAAGGTCTCCCAGAATGCAACGGCCCAAACATGGAGCCCCGCAGTGCATAGCCTTTCACTTGATACCAGTGGTACAGTACGTGTTTCCAGAGGGTGCCTTTTCAGTGTGGCACCTGTGGCATATCAATGCGGATTACAGTGCGGCACATCAACAGGATGCGGGTGGGGGGTCAGCACGGCATGGGTTCTGTGGGAGGGGGGCAGTACTAGTTTGGAGGCACACATGAGCATGGATGGCAATTTGTATGCATGCGCGCACACACACACACACACACACACACACACACACACACACACAGACAGGTGCATGCATGGATATAGACAAATACGCACAAACACAAGCACGTACATGTACAGTACACACACACTCACACGCCTGTATACATGCAGACAAACACTCACATGATAAGGATCACACTGGATTTATGCTGCTTGGAATTGTTGCTGGCATTTGGGCAGGTCTCGTGTCTGACCCAGTTCTGCTCCTCATTAATCAGTGACAGCCCCCATCAGGGGGACGTACGCCCTGTTTCAGAACGATCCCCCGAGGAAAGGGAAGGAGAGGGGGGACGACAGACACCCCCAAACCACATCTGGCATCAAGCAGGATTCAGTGGTGGAGGATTCGGAGTGCTTTGCTGCAGGTGATCAATAACTGCACGCTCTGGCCTTTCTGAGTCCAAAGGGCCCGGCCAATCTTCAGGCACGGCTGATTCATCTCCCCACCCGCTCCTGACCTCTCCAGCGTCAGCTACGTTTTAATTTTTAACGAGCGCAGTCGAATAATTACACCTAAATAAAATAGATAAAAAAAACACACACCACAGAACGGCTCCGTTTTTAAAGACGCTCGTTAAATAATTCAACACGCGGTATTCCTCCACCGTGCCAAGAAACGAGGCACCGAAATGTCATGTGACATTTCCTTTTCGCAGCCGCTAAAAAAAAGCATCTTAATTATCGATAAACGGCAAAGCCGGGACGTTCCTTCACACGTCTGTGAAGCTGAAAGCGGCTGCCGGGTCGCGGGTTTACCGCTTTAGACATGTCCTCCGGCGCGACTGAACCGCACGGAGCCGCACACGGTGGCTCTCCGCGGGGAGGAGGCAAAGACGGGGCTCGCAGGTTTTCAAAAACACAATTAGTGCCGCCGTCAATCCGGGCAGCGCCGCGCACCTCACGCCGCGGCACGCCGCCAGCTCCCCGTGCGTGCGGGCGCCGCGGGCAGCAGCCAGCAATTTTCACCTCCGTAAAAAAAAAATATATATATATATATATATATATATATAAGATTTCCACATGAGGACCACCGTCATTACTTACAGACCTTTACCACAGTGAGAGTCCATAAAAAAAAATGAAATGCAAAAATAGAACCGTAATTAAGTTCAGTAGTTAACCGGGTCCCCGCAAGAATGCTTTGCTTTTTAAAAAACGTTGCCATTAAAACACGCGTTTGGATAAACTGGAGAATCGCACACGAGGCGATAAAAACAAAAATATGAAAATGGGCATTTTAAGGCCTCCTAAACTAT
Source organism: Megalops cyprinoides (assembly GCF_013368585.1). Taxonomy (NCBI): domain Eukaryota; kingdom Metazoa; phylum Chordata; class Actinopteri; order Elopiformes; family Megalopidae; genus Megalops; species Megalops cyprinoides. Next base: position 10,400,565 of record NC_050594.1, read on the forward strand.
TTGCAAATAAGAGTAGGCTATTTCATATATATATATATATATATATATATATATATATATATATATACACACACATATGCATAAAAGAAAGGCATTGCAGTCTTTGAAGTTTTCCAGAACCAAAATAATTTGAATTTCCATTTAATGCATTAAACAAGTGCAGTCATTTAAACTTCTCTTGAAATACAAAAGTGCAAGGCCAAAAGCAACTGGGTTCATGCATTTTAGAGATAATAGCAGTACTAAAACCCAGTATATTTTAAATATTCTTTGAGGAAGAAAAAAAATCTTCTGCAAGGATTGTTAGGGCAATACAAGGCCCTTTGAAGAGTAGTTTTCATCTTTGAAGTTTTTTTTTTTAAAAAGGGTTTCGGCGTAAACGGCGAGGAACAGTTCAAAGACATGCAAGAGCACTTGTGGCGAAATTCTTACTTTTTTTTTCAAGGGTTTTACAATTTCAAGACTCGTTCGTTGCTTTCCAAATTCGGATGACTGAAATTTCAGATCAATAGACAATACGGACAAAGCAGCTTTAATTGAAGATGAAAGGGGATGTTATAATTCCAGCACACCTTGGAGGTGAAAAAAAGCAGACAGTGGCTGAATTATTATTAACAGCAGCGGCGGCAGCAGCAGCAGCTCCAGGCGTGAGTGGAGAGGAGAGGGGCTTGGTCAGCACCTCACAAGGCCTTTACAGTACCCCTCCAGCTGGAACGGCCCGCTCCGAGCGGACCTCTTAATCTCGCCCCGTCTGTGGGGAGCACTGTAAATACAGCGGTGCGATAATGGCGGTTAGGTCTCAATGAACAGGAATCAACGATTTCCCAACCTGAGGCTAATGGAAGCTAACTCTCCCAGCAGGGGCCCTGGGAAAGCGCTCGGGCGGGTAAATGGTCTCCTATGGACCTCATTACGGGGGAGAGAAAGCAGGGAGGCAGTGGGCGAAAAGTGCAGCTTAAGCAAAAGAAAAGAGAGAGAACACCCTTATCAAAAAGCACTTCAGCCAATAGTGCACTGGGCTGCAGGAAACCAAGCGTTCCCACCGTCTGGAGTGACTTTAACCAGTTCAGAAGCTTTTTCTTAAAGTTGTACTGCACAGTCCAAACTGTTTTTTATGCTGACACACAAAGCCCCTCCCACGACAGCTGCCCTGAGAAGCAGCGAACACACACACAGACACACACACACACTCACACAAGAACAGGCACACACTTTTACACACACACACACACACACACACACACAAATGCTCACAGACAGACACACACATGCAGTCACACACAGGCCGACAGACAGACACACAGACACAGACACACACACTCACATAACAACATGCGCACACATTTAGGCAGACACACACACACGGACACACATTCACATACAGACACTCACACAAACACATGTACACACATTTACACAGGGAGACAGACAGACACGCACACACACACACACACACACACACACACACACAGAGCCCTTCCTGTAAGACCATTAACCTGTGCGGGCCCATATCAGTCATCCTAATGCACCGTGCTGTCCTGCACCCGCCGTTGTGCGCACTCCATCCCATCTGACAGCCACAGCAGGTCTGCTGAGGGGGCGTCCGCTCCAGCTGCCACACCGTCTGAAACCCACAATCTACCCTGACCTTTTCACTCGCGGCCCCCTCTCGGCCTTCCTCCCCGGCGCCCCGCAACCTCCGAGCGGCGGACGCGGATATGAATACCGCTGCCTGCGTGGCGCAGCGGTGATTAATTCAGCGCGGAGGCCCTGACTGTTCAGCGCTGAACTCCCATTGGCGCAAGAATCAGCGGGGCTGCGCAAGGGCCAGGGCGAGAGGGCCAGCGAGCTCCCACAGAAAGATCCCACGCTACAGACAGGGCAAAACAGCGCCGCCCCGGTGCGCTCTCGCCCCAAATCTTCATTAGCATAACGCGCTCCTTTTCCAGCCAAGGCCCTGGCCGCTGCGAGGCCTTCCCCATTAAAAATGCTAATTCGGCCGCGTAAACGAGGCACCAGGGGGCGGCAGAGGCGAGTCGGCGCGGGCCCCTGCGGGGCTGCCCCCCCTCCACCCCCCTCCCGCCCCCCCGCAGCAGTGCTGACTCGCTCCGTTGCTGCTCCTGACCTTTACACACTCAATAGCCTGGAAGCACTTCAAGCGGGAGCAGATAAACAGCTTACTCCAGACGCCCTCCTCAGAAAGCTCAAATCACATCTTTAAAGAAAGAAAGGGGCGAGTGGAATGGAGGGGGGGGTGTAGAGATGTTTAATGGACCTTGATGGACCTTGAAAACAGAAATTGTTGGGTTTTTTTTTTCCTGCTTTTCAGCTGTGGTTGACGTGGATATGTGCCATCGGGGAGCAAGAAAGGGCCTGAGTCGATTAGTAACCGCACAAACTGAAGTGCATCCACCCCGGCACAGACGCTAACAGTGCTGAAGCTACAGGCCTTTACCGCTGTTTCCAGAACAATTTTTCATTTAAACTGTTGCTACCAGCCAGGATGCTGCACTATTCTAAGACAGGCTCTTCTACGGTCACACCTTACATTCATCATCATCATCATCATTATTGCATTTAATGTTAGGGACCCTAAGCCTGGCGTGTACGCGACCCTACTGATACCCACGTGCAAATACACATAATCAAAGAACATAATCAGTAAAACAGTGCTCCTGATTCCATCCGATCATAAAACAAGCACTACTGTTGAGTCTAACTACTATCCATGCCCATGTCCTATCCTGAGTGAACTGTCATCCTATGCATGATGATGTCATTCTGTGGTCACATGTGTTACGGCTGTGTAAGTGATAGGCATGAGGATGAAATAATAACAAATTTAGCGATATAAGAAAAAGAATAAATTTCTAACGACCCTGAGAACATGCCACAAAATCAAATCACCACCTGACTTACATTAACACTGCCTAATGTAATATATACTTTTTTCCTAAAAAACCACGTCATTAGATATTTTTTTATTCATTCTGTCCATTACGGTTCAGCATCCTTATCAGGAAATGTATTTAAACAGTCGGTTCTGATCTCTTGTCCTATTGGTCAAAAAGTGAGACACAGAGAGAGACAGAGAGAGACAGAGAGGGACAGAGGGACAGAGAAGGAGCTACTGGGGGTGATATGAGAGACTGCGAGAGGTATAAGAATCAACATTCCTCCTCCTCAGAGAGAGAGAGAGAGGTACAGGAGTGTGGGTAAGTGAGGGGACGGCGGGAGTCTCTCAGAGGCGTGGGTAAGTGAGGGGACGGCGGGAGTCTCTCAGAGGTGTGGGTAAGTGAGGGGACGGCGGGAGTCTCTCAGAGGCGTGGGTAAGTGAGGGGACGGCGGGAGTCTCTCAGAGGCGTGGGTAAGTGAGGGGACGGCGGGAGTCTCTCAGAGGCGTGGGTAAGTGAGGGGACGGCGGGAGTCTCTCAGAGGTGTGGGTAAGTGAGGGGACGGCGGGAGTCTCTCAGAGGCGTGGGTAAGTGAGGGGACGGCGGGAGTCTCTCAGAGTGAATCCGCTGCTGCTCTGTGCCACTGGCTGTCGCACGCACTCCTGGCAGCTGACAGATCGTGGCGCGTCCCTGCGTCCCCACTCCACGCCGCTCCAGATGAATATGACATCCTTAATGTCCCCAAGGCCGGGGGAGAGAAAAGCGAGGCCCCTCCGGATTGGCTTAGAGCCATTCAGGCTGAGCGATGTCATTTCTGTCTGCGCGTCGGACTCAAATCTGGCGCAACAGGAAAATCAATTTGCCTGGCGCTTCCTGGCCGGGGGAAATCCAAGGGCCCGGCAACCCTAGATTATCTTACAGTGGATTTGATTTGCTTCACGGAAACTAAAGAAATGGCAGCGTCTCAGACTCCCGCCAGCCCGCGCGGGGGGAAATCGCAGCTTCAGCTTCTTTCAGCCCTGTCTCTGGACACAAAGCAGAGCTGCGTGCCGGAGGTTTCAGGAGGGGGGGGGGGTTTGGGGTGGGGGGGGCAGTGAGGCACCCCGTCACGCTCCCTCATTCATTGTCAGGTGTGACAGGACTACTAAGCGCACTCGGCCATGTGACACCCCTGGCCTCCGGAGAGGCTGACGGTTTGCGGTAGCGACAGGTAAGGCGTATCAACGGTCACGGTCCCGTGCGCTTCCTCTCAGGTTGAGGTAATACACCTGGGCACAGCGCGCTACCTGGAGCCTGCAGCTAAGAGAGACCGACAGCACCGGCACACGGTAAAGTCCACGGTTACAGCTCCACGTCTGAGGGAACATTCAGGGTCACTGGAACAGCCTGAGAAACATTATTCCAAGACCGTGCTACACAAAGTATCCTCATTTTAGAGAAATGGGTCCTGGAGACAGTCTATTATTCACTTCTGTCTGTTACAGTGTTCCTCTCTGCCATGTTCGTGCTTCTTGTGTTTGTAATCCTAATTGGTGGTGAGTTTCTACAGCCAGGCAAAATACTGCGCACCAGATGTTTCTCAGAACTTTACGAGGATATATTTTGGGTAAAATATTTTTAGATGCACGATTAATCACATCTGTCCGTGATTTTTTCGCTCGCCCCGTTTGGTTATTGCGTTCCGCCGTTCCTGGCAGAGACCTGGCATTCCCATTCCGGTGCTGCAGTCACACTTTTCATTAGTGTCAATCACTCCCCGCACGCGCTCAGTCCGGCCGCGCGCCAGCGTCAGACGCTCACTCATGCGTTAGTCCCGCCTCATCACCGTGATTGACGGGCCCGCGAGAGGGCCAATCCGCTCGTCAGCCGTCAGTCAGCGGGATCATTTCGGCCGACAGAAGCATATTCCCATGCTTCAGTCTGAGGCCTGTCTGAAAGTCACTCAGCTTTCCTTTGGTTTATTGCTTTTGCTTATTTATTTAATAAATCATCAGCCCCATAATGAGAAACCTCCACCAATCTGGTGCCTTTTTCCCCCAAATTCGCTGTTTTCATAATTTTAAGGATATTAGCGTTTGACACATTAGTCAACCATTTCAATCCCTTTGACACATTCTTGGAAATTAGAAACGTAATCAAATCCTGAAAATGTACCCAGCCTAGCAATGTCCATCTGTCTGCAAACATCAGGCTTGATGACATAAATGGTCAATTTTGCAGATTTACGTGATTAAAAAAATACACAGTAAAAATCCCAAAATGCTGCACCGAACCTATTCAAGTACTGATGCTGACAGAACAACAAAACAAAATCATGCATAAATTAATTATTACACTAAAAATGTAAACAAAGTGTTTCTTTAATGCACACCCACAAGGCAGGGCACAGATGGGCGTGGCATTGTGGCTGTGATACAGGGCACAGATCTGCGTGGCAATGTGGCTGTGATACAGCAGAGGTGGGCGTGGCATTGTGGCTGTGATACAGCAGAGGTGGGCGTGGCATTGTGGCTGTGATACAGCAGAGGTGGGCGTGGCATTGTGGCTGTGATACAGCAGAAGTGGGCATGGCATTGTGGCTGTGATACAGCAGAAGTGGGCATGGCATTGTGGCTGTGATACTGGGTACAGCTGGGCGTGGCATTGTGGCTGTGACACAGCAGAGGTGGGCGTGGCATTGTGGCGATACTGGGTACAGCTGGGCGTGGCATTAAGACTGTGATACTGGGTACAGCTGGGCGTGGCATTCTGGCTGTGATGCAGGGTACAGATGGGCGTGGCATTCTGGCTGTGATGCAGGGTACAGTGGCATTGCAGGTGTTATACAGGGCGGTGATGGGTACGGAGCTGTACCTGGGATGCTGGCGGGCGAGATGGGGCCAGATCGGGACTGGTTGGAGCCGACAGGGGAGCCGACGGGGGAGGGCGAGGGGCCGCTCCGCAGGCCGGAGAGGTGCGGGGAGGCGTGGGGTGAGAAGGGCGACTGCGCCGGGTTGCTCTGCTCGCCCTGGCTGCTGGTGGAGCCTGAAGCGCTGACAGCTGAGCTCAGCCCCGCCTCCGTCCCTGTGGGCAGATCATCGATCGAGCCCGACAGGTCCTGGAAAAAGCAGAACACACAGACAGTGAGTACGGGGGACGCGGGAAGTGAGTGAGGGACACAGGAAACGGCTGGAGGGAGACAGAAAGCACACCAGTATGAACGCGCCCACACCGTTGCCCCGCCACCTGCTTCTCAAACAGCTAGACCGGATGTTAGACATTCATAAACTCCTCTCTAATCTGCATACAGGCTTCATTAACAACACTTTTTAATCATTCGGCAAATTAATCATTTGTTTACTTTCAAATAATCGGTCATTTGTCATCAGCAGGTAATAAATATTGTAACACTTTTGATGAATGGCTATTGTTATGAATATCATAGTGGACTCAGCACTTCTTGCCTAACACTGCATGTAGGTGGTATGAGCCAACTCTTTCCTCTGCATGCAGGAGTCTACAGTGAGACAGACATCTATTCATACGCAGGGAGCAGGCTCTTAAAAGGCAACTACCATAGACAGCATGAATAAAACACAAACAAAAGAGCCTGTCTGGTTGGTCATATCAAGTGTGCATAAATCAGCCTTCTATGGTGGACTGACTTGGATCGTACTTGTACATATATCAAGAATGCTTTCAATGGGATTAATTTCCAAATACATTTTTCCCAGATAATTCCATTTCACAATGAGAAAAGCGTGTAGAAGATCAATGAGAGGGCAACGCCTGATATTTTTTCCCCCCCAGAGAAACGCTTTCGGTGTCAGAGTGACGGAGCCGTGTGACGCAGCTGACGGCTCGAACCCGGGGCGGGCTTTGCTGCAGCAGCCGGACGGCCGGCGCGGAGGAGAGAGGAAGCGTCGCAGAAGTGTTTGCTGAGCCGCGTATTCCTCGCAGGGCTGTTGACGGAGGGAAAACGCAACAGCCTGTCCAAATTTACAACGAGCCGGTCCCTTTCCAAAGTGGCCCAAATCCAATTTGTTTGCCTCTCTGCTGCAAATTGCTCTGTGCTTTGAGTCTCCAAATAGCTGTCAACTACTCCCAGCTGGCTCCTTGTGTCACTTAATTTGCTTCTGATGCATGTAATTGTCATAATAAGGAAAATATTGAGGTGATAATATCCACTTCCTCTGAAAGGCCCCGACCCCACACATCCACTTCCTCTTTGCCCATCTCACTGCAGAAGCTGTGTGGCGAGGTGGCTGTTTGTCACCTTTCACCTCTTGAGTTTCCGTGGGCCTCCTCAGAGCTACCTGTTCTACTGTCAAACCCCTGGCACAAGTAGGCCTGCTGTCAGAAGACAAAATGTTTTATGTGATTTAAAAAATGGAAGGTTATTAAAAAAAGGCTTGGTCAATGTCCCTTGAGACCTGTCCTCCAGACCTACTTGTCCACCACCTGCCAAACCTTTAATCCCAGTCACAGGGGTCCAGTTGAGCCCTGAATTTTCAGCTGCAGCACAGACACAGTAAGCACCGTCCTCATCCTGCTGGAGGGCTCCTGGGGGCTCCAACCCCGCCTGACACTGTAAATGCCAGCTTAGCACCTTTCCTTCAGTTTGGAGGCCTTGCAAAGTGAAACGGCTAAAACGGGGCAGCGTTTGCTGGCTTTACACAGACCGCAGCCCGGGCTCATTACACATTGACTGCAGAGCACTGCTGTCCGCTCTTGTTAGCCCTGCTCCGCTCACACCCTGTCCCACACCCTGCTGCTCTCACACAGGGAGAGGGAGACCGTGTGTGTGTGCGCGCGTGTCTGTATACGTGTGGAGTTAAGCGACTGTGTGCGCGTAATTGCGAAACTGAGTGACTGTGTGTGTGTGTGTGTGCGCGTGTGTATGTGCAAAGCTGAGTGACTGTGGTTATGTGTGTGCATGTGCAAAGCTGAGTGACTCTGTGTGTGTGTGTGTGTGTGTATGTCCAAAGTTGAGTGACTGTGTTTGTGTTTGTATTGTAGCTTACGGCCACAGGGTGTGGCTTCTCAGAGACACAGATGGGTCACTCTGCTCTGGAGGAAACTCCCACACTGGAATGAGAACGGAGCTGGAACCGCTGGCAGAACGCCGTATCCCGTAACACAGTGAGCTCCAGCACACTGCTCACACGCCCCACACCTGACCCTGCTGCTATTCCCCCCCTGCACTCGCACGTGGTCCAGACCAATCAAGTCCCAACCCAGCACCTCAAGAGCTGCGCGGAGTCAGCTGAATGCTTCCCACAGATCTCCATATACCTCATGTGCAAACTGCCCATTCATTTAGTACAATGCCACCAAACAGTTCACCTGAACTGCATCAAATCCTCTTACTTTCACATGTCAAGATTATTTTACTATCCAAATGTGAAACAGAGTGATTGCCTCAGGGAGAGAGAGAGAGAGAGAGAGAGAGAGAGAGAGAGAGAGAGAGAGAGAGAGAGAAAGAGGGAAAGAGGGAAAGACAGACAGAGACAGGCTGAGGGGGTGTTCTTGTGCAAGTGTAGCTGGGAGAAAGACAGTGAGATGGGTGGTAGGGGGGTCTGTGGAAGTGTTGCAAGGTACCCCCTCAACGACCTCCCAGGTCCACAGCTGACAATCTTTTCTTCTACCCCTCCTTTCTGCTCTCTCGCTCTCCCTCCCTCCCCCTCCCTCTCTGCCGGACACAAAAACACACTGCCTGCAAGCACTGTAGCCACGTCAGTACAGCACAGAACCTCCCTGCGAGGTGCAACCTGACGCCCCAGAGCAGGGACTGTCCGAATGGGGGGGGGGGGGGGGGCGGGGGGGGGCATAAGTGTGAATCACGCTCCCAAGCTCTGACAACTCAGATCTCAGAAAAACTAAATGGACTGAGGATTAAACGGTAATAACATTGTAGGGAGGGATAATAAATTATTCAGCACGATAAATAAAATGATAGCACATCTAATTAAGGATAATAACAGTTTGCTGAGTGCCCACTGGGTGAACTAAATTAAGGCCAGTCCCTACTGGATAAAGTGCGACGTCCTCCCTGCTTTTGGTGTCGGGAAAGCAGAGAGAGAGAGAGAGGGAGAGAGAGGATGGGGAGATGCTATTAGTGTTCAGTTTGAAACGTGTTCATTTCCTTGCACTCCGGGTTCGAGACATGTCCAGAGGAGGTGTGTGCATGGAGCTGTACGGGATCAGCCCACACAGGGGTGACGGGGTCCCCTATGCTGCACCTCCTCTCCAAAACCCCCTAAAGCGACAACCGAGGAGGACTCGCACTTCACAACCACCTCCAGCACCGGGCCACGCTCCTGAGAGGATTAGTACGGTGCCCTGTGCACATGTGTGTGTGTGTGTGTACGTACCACAGTAACAAGATAATGAGCAGAAGATAACTGGGGTGAACTAAGACAGGATGTTTATTAGTAACTGACAAATAAAAATAATAAATATTTACAATAATGAATGAAGAATTGCATAAAGGCAGCCATCCCATAACGTTCCCCACACATATAGGATACAACTGGGACCCTGCCTATGCCTCAGCCTTCTGCAGAATGAGGCAGCTGTGGAGCTTGGATAGGTTGCCTCCCCAAAAATAGAATATGGCCATGATCACAAACACTCATGTTCAGTGGTCTTTACACTTCAGGACAAATCTAATTACATGGGTAATATGCACTTCCCTCTGCAAATGCCCAGAAACTACACTTCCCATAAGCCTGTACAAAATCTGAGTGCCCACCTCTTTGTCCACATGATCCCTGGCCACTGCTCCCACACACAGGTGAGTGATTTTCTTTAATTACAAATGCAAATTATTTTAAAGCGCAGATGTTATTTTGCTTCCACATACTTACGAGACATTTATAAGCTGAGGAATCTGATGAGCAAGCAAGCAAACAAACAAACACTGTAGCCCAATGCATCATGTTCTTAATCTGTCTTTTCTTTACAGGGAATACATGACTCACGATGATGAACTGGCAGGATGAAGGCAGAACAGATTAATAAGGAGACCGTACACCTCTGAGTCTGAGTGTATTATTTAACTGTATAACCAAAGATCATAAATGTCCGTATGGAGCTCGCGTTCACCCAGCTTCCTCATATTGAGACAGACACAAATGTGTACATGGAAAAATACTTCTCTGTCACACCTATCTTGTACTCTTCATAGACTTAAGCCAATTATTTGTTCCAAACGATTACTTTGATTTGCTCCTTATCTTGCAATCGCAAACTGTATGTAAGGCTCCTCTCATCACAAGAACCACGGCATTTGCTCAGGAGCGCTGGGACAAAATGAACACAGTCCCTCTGCTACACTCGCACACTGCCAACGGCTGCATTTCCCACTACAGGTCACACGGGGTTCTGGGCGGTCACTGGAGGACAGGTGTTATTCTGCTGATGTCATCCCGGCACCGTGCAGCCTGAGACAGGGTAAGATGAGAAAACTCTGGTCTACCCGCCAACCTTTATCCAAGACGGAATGAGCCCAATTTTGTATGCTGCTGTGAGCTTCCGCCTGGTTACAGCAGGGGCTCGAGCCCAGGCTGTGGAGCTCAGCTTGTGTTCAAAGCGAAAGCCTTAACCACTGTGCTACTCAGGAGCCTCCTCCAGACAATTTGTTAAAAATGCTAAAAATGCTTTTCTTCTCTTGCTGGAGAGACTCCAGTGAAAGCAACCGCATACAGATGGTCAAAATAGATGTCAGATACAGTCCGTTTTTAAGAAAGACATCCCTACATGTTTACCCAGATCAGCCATGTTCAAGAGTCTGATCAGCCAGGCTGGAAGCCTACAAGAGATTAGCCAGTTTGCACTGACATCAGGCATGCAAAGGGATAACCCGATATCACAACGTTTCCACTGTCGACAGAACGCTATGTATTAATTATTTACCAGAATGGAAATCCTCCCACCCTGTTCCTAACTCTATTGTATCTACTGAAAAAAAAAATCCCCACAAAACCCTGTTTCAATTGAAGGATTATATGTAGTAGCTGGTGTGTTTGGGCAAAATGACATAATTACAATGAGCCCAGCACAAAATCGTTTCTGATCCTTTATTTGCTTAGCAGATGCCCTAATCAAGCATGGCTTACAGGGCTTGCATCTTACATTATCCATTTTACAGAGGGATATTTACTGAGGAGATGGGGTTCTGCGCCTTGCTCGTGGGGTACACACATCAGCTCCAGTGAAGCCCCCTTCCCTAAGCAACGTGCCACACTGCCAGTCCTTAAGGCTGGACGGTTTTCCTCCTCTTCATCTCAGGGCTGCATTCCCACTCCTTTAGTGCTGCCTGTGGCAGACCAACGGAGCTCCCCTCTCCCCTCAGCAATTGGCTGTGTAGCTCCTCTCTCCACTCCGCGATTGGGCGGTTGGCTCCCCTTTGCTCTGTGATTGGCTGCTAGCCATGCCAGGGCTCAGCTCCCCTCTGCAGACTGTAAAAGGCTCCCGTGCAGAAGAGGAGAAAGGCTCGACGTTTGAAATCTCTGTACCTCTCTGGAGCTCTTAAAACTGCTCTTGGCCCCAGACTCAGGAATCTCACACAGTTATACTGGGCCCGATTCTCTCACAGGATGCCATAAGGGACTCCCCGAAAAGAAACACTTGTACTGCCCTCTTTAGCTCTCACATATCCTCTTACGTCTCTCCTTTCCCCAGACTCTCTCCCCCTCTCCCCCTCCCCCTCAGCCCGTCCCCCACCCACTCTTCAAGGCAGATCAAACAGATCAGAACCTCACAGACCCGATCTGTCCAAAAGCAGGGCTCCCATTTGAGGTTAAAGTCCAGGGAAAAAACACAAATGATCTCCGACTCCCCTACGCTGTGCATTTGTCTGCCTGTCCATCTGTCTCCATTGTTCACCTGCTGCAGGACTTCTGCATACTCTGACACCCCCACACTGTCCGTTCACCTGTCTGCCTGCCCATGGACTTTCAGACCTGCTGTAGTACGTCTGCATGCGACTTCTCCATCCTCACTGTTCTTAATCGCAGTGTATCCAGGTTTCCACGGCAAAGCCTTATCCTGCAGCATTTTCATCAGTATTCCACTAAATACATTAACACTAAAAACATTCTATATGACCAAAACATTTTTATTACCAAAAAAAAAGCTACTTAATTATCAGGAGCTTTCAGAGCTTAGGTGGGGTGGATGGATAATTTTCCCTGCCGGCTTTTAAACATTTTTTCCTGTGCATTACATTTTTCATTAACCACAGAGCTTTATTTATTTATTTTCAGGCATGAAAGAACCACTTAAACCATAGACTTATTTGTTTAGAGCTCCACTTCTTTTTAATTTATTAATGCATTTCTTTATTCTCACTCTTTGCACCGCTACGGTCGCACCCTTCCCCGTCTCTCCCCTTAGAAAAGAAAAAAAAAGCACAGCGAAATTAGAAATAAATAAATAAATTGAAAAAGTCCTCATTTCTAATTCAGCTGCTCGTTCAGCTTAACCTCTCCTTTCAGTAATTAAAGCGCACGGAGCATGCTTCATTCTGCACACAGCTGGCTAAATAATACATGGCTTCGTGCGGGGCCTCTCTCATCATTCCAAATGACAGGCATTAGCATTAGCATTAGCATATCTCCCCAGGCAGATGCAGCCTCATACTCGGGGGGGAGAGGGGGGCTGTGAGCACCCGGGACAGACACAGGGGACACGGCCGACACCTGCACTCTCATTCTCTAGCCGGTGCCTGACACAATGCAGTGGACACGTGGACACGAGTGGGCCTGTTCCGAGCACACAGCCCTGTCCTGCGTTCTGTCCGGTGTGTTCTCTGTTTCTCTGTAAAGAGCTGAGATCACACTGGAACATTAGGGGATGGATAGTTCTATGTTCTAGAAGTAGGGCCTACATCACAATAAACCGGCAGTGCCGTGACAACAGGAAAAAAGGGTAAGGTATATCTGACTGTACTACAGTGCTGGCCAAAAGTATTGGCACCCCTGCAATTCTGTCAGATAATGCTCAATTTCTCCCAGAAAATGATTGCAATTACAAATGTTTTGGTAGTAATATCTTCATTTATTTTGCTTGCAATGAAAAAACACAAAAGACAATGAAAAAAAAATTAAATCAATTATCATTTTACACAAAACTCCAAAAATGGACCGGACAAAAGTATTGGCACCCTCAGCCTAATACTTGGTAGCACAACCTTTGGACAAAATAACTGCGAACAACCGCTTCCGGTATCCATCAATGAGTTTCTTACAATGCTCTGCTGGAATTTTAGACCATTCTTCTTTGGCAAACTGCTCCAGCTCCCTGAGATTTGAAGGGTGCCTTCTCCAAACTGCCATTTTCAGATCTCTCCACAAGTGTTCTATGGGATTCAGGTCTGGACTCATTGCTGGCCACTTTAGAAGTCTCCAGTGCTTTCCCTCAAACCATTTTCTAGTGCTTTTTGAAGTGTGCTTTGGGTCATTGTCCTGCTGGAAGACCCATGACCTCTGAGGGAGACCCAGCTTTCTCACACTGGGCCCTACATTACGCTGCAAAATTTGTTGGTAGTCTTCAGACTTCATAATGCCATGCACACGGTCAAGCAGTCCAGTGCCAGAGGCAGCAAAGCAACCCCAAAACATCAGGGAACCTCCGCCATGTTTGACTGTGGGGACCGTGTTCTTTTCTTTGAAGGCCTCGTTTTTTTTTCCTGTAAACTCTATGTTGATGCCTTTTCCCAAAAAGCTCTACTTTTGTCTCATCTGACCAGAGAACATTCTTCCAAAATGTTTTTGGCTTTCTCAGGTAAGTTTTAGCAAACTCCAGCCTGGCTTTTTTATGTCTCTGGGTCAGAAGTGGAGTCTTCCTGGGTATCCTACCATAGAGTCCCTTTTCATTCAGACACCGACGGATAGTACGGGTTGACACTGTTGTACCCTCGGACTGCAGGACAGCTTGAACTTGTCTGGATGTTAGTCGAGGTTCTTTATCCACCATCCGCACAATCTTTCGTTGAAATCTCTCGTCAATTTTTCTTTTCCGTCCACATCTAGGGAGGTTAGCCACAGTGCCATGGGCTTTAAACCTATTGATGACACAGCGCACGGTAGACACAGGAACATTCAGGTCTTTGGAGATGGACTTGTAGCCTTGAGATTGCCCATGCTTCCTCACAATTTTGCTTCTCAAGTCCTCAGACAGTTCTTTGGTCTTCTTTCTTTTCTCCATACTCAATGTGGTACACACAAGGACACAGGACAGAGGTTGAGTCAACTTTAATCCATTTTAACTGGCTGCAAGTGTGATTTAGTGATTGCCACCACCTGTTATGTGTCACAGGTAAGTAACAGGTGCTGTTAATTACACAAATTAGAGAAGCATCACATGATTTTTCAAAGGGTGCCAATACTTTTGTCCGGCCCATTTTTGGAGTTTTGTGTAAATTGATACTTGATTTGACTTTTTTTTCTTTCTCTTTTGTGTTTTTTTATTGCAAGCAAAATAAATGAAGATATTACTACCAAAACATTTGTAATTGCAATCATTTTCTGGGAGAAATTGAGCATTATCTGACAGAATTGCAGGGGTGCCAATACTTTTGGCCAGCACTGTAGCTAATTAATGTGTGCTAGCTGCAGTAGAGTCACGTTTATTCCAGAGGCTGGAGTGTGCTGGAGGCAGCAAATGTATGCTGATTTTAGAGGCCGGGGCATGCAAGAGGCAGCACAGCCACGCTGACTTCAGAGGCTGCGGCGTGCAAAGATAATTCTCATGGCAATATTGGGAATAGCGGGGAAGCCACAGGCCAATACCTTAAATAGCTACCGAAAACAAAAACAACAATGTTACGAAGCAGCGTTAGCCTTAACAGCATTGCACCAGCAGAGTTTCCGTGGTCAGTCTCTCTCTCTTACCCCGTCGCAGGGGGAGAGAGGCCCCGGTAATGGTTCAGACAGCGGTACACATGTTGAGAAACATCAGAGGCGCGCAAGATGTGAGATACGTTTTCTCATGTTGCCTCTCCCTCTCTCTGTCTCTCTCTCTCTCTCTTTGTTTGAGTTCTCCCAGTTCTTTTCTTCCTCTCATTTCGTATTTGCTCTGTTCGCCTGGGTTCAATGCTGCAGAACGTTCCCCCTGTGTTTTTTGGGTTGCAGACGTCTTTGAGAGATGAAAAGACCGAGTGTTGTGCAATTCAGTTTGACTTTAGATGGAGAGGGAGAGAAGAAAGGAGAACGAGCCTCCATTTATTTCAGTTTAACCTCCAGAGAAAGGACGCAACCCACTGCCGTTTACCAAGGAAAAAGAGTAGAAAAAAACACACACAAAAAGGAAACAGACAAAAAAAGGGAATTTGTAAAAAGGTCTTTGAAGATTAGATGCGACTCAGGTTGAACGCCACTACCGGCAGAATGCAAGCATTCACTAGGGCCTGCAATAAAAACACAGATTTTCTTTTTTGTTTCTTTTTTGCCATTTTATTAGGGGGGGAAAGCCTCCGTCTCCACGCACTTACTGTGGAATCAACAGAGCTCTCCTGTTTCAGCTGAGGTATAGATCACTGCCAAAATTACACCGATTAAAAATTAAGAGGCGTGGCGCGCGATCTGATTGGGTACGCTCGCAAACTCATCCAGCAATCCGTCTCTTCGGAGAGACGCCGCCTGTCAAAACGCGGGCCACGGCGATCCATCAGGGGGGCGGGGATCGATAAAGGATCGGTGAAAGCTATCAAATTGTGACCTGCATATCATAGTAAATACAGTGCTGTGAAATCTATATCGTCCTGTTGCCTCTGCACACTCCTTTCTCCTGGCTCCTGGCTGAAATTAGCTGAGATTGGTTTTGGCTACCGGCAAATGCACCGATTTGTCCTTCGGCCTGTCCACGAGGATGAAAATGTGGATTTGTGTTTAATCTAAAGCCAGAGACTTTAGATTAAAGTTTAAAGTCTTTTTTTTTTACCATTTATAGGAAAAAATATCTAGAAAAATGGTTGTAAGAGACATTTCCTCATGACAAAACAAACAAGACAAAAAAGAACACTGACTTAATTTAAGATAAATAATATTAAAATGGAAGAAATTTTTCTAAGAGGAAAACATCTCTGCAATGTTGTTGTGCATTTAAAGGGTAGAATCAACATGGTGTAATCGCTGTTTTGGTACAGTTTTGTACATCCTTTATCATGAATACAATTTAATATGCATGCACTGAAAAAGCACACTATATGCCCTGTATTGAAAATTCCTTTGGTCGGACTAACATTCAGGTGAGAGGTCCAGAGGTGCACTGTGCAGGTGAAATGCGGTAACACGAGAACCAGCAGGCCTTTTTCCGCGGACTCAGGGAGGGAAAGCGTGACCGGCTCGAAGGAGAAAACGAGGCGCACTTAACTGGAGACGTTTTTGTTTTGATTTCAAGATAGCTCCACTCTGGCGCTGCTTTCAATTTCTGCTGCTTTAGCAGTGCGAATGAGTGCCCCCTCGCTCTCCCTCTCTGAATCCTGCTCCTCAGACTGGGGGCGAGGGGGGAGAAGTGTCCGCTACGGTGCTTGAAAGACAGTCCTGCTGTAGCCTCTCCCTCCTGAGGGAAAATCTCATTTGCGGGGATTGTGCGAACGTGAGGGGAGGCAAGCTCCCAGCCCCGCGCCAAGCCTCTGGCTGCTGTCATTAACTATGCACAAGACAAACTGCTGACGTGAAGCTACGACGCAGGACCAACCGATAACCCCCCCCCCCACCCCCCCCGAGTCCGCCATCAACATGCAGGAGGCTCTCTCCCCGCAGCCTCTGGAATAATTAAACAGCGCCTTTCCGTCCTCAATGCCAGGACACTTCAGCAGCCGGGGAGGGCCGAGAGCCTGGGCCTCGCTGAGAATTCTGCCTGCAGAGGGTGACTTCAGACTGGGACCCTCGGCAAATAGCGCAGGGAGAGGGAAGAGGAGACCACTGACAAGGCCATGAGCTCACATACAGTACTTTACAAAAGGCAATACTGCGATACAGTCTCGACTGGGTCCCTTCATACAGATTCTGATTTGTTTTTAAATTGACAGCAACTGCTGTGTAAAATAAACAGGTGACTGGATCAACTGTATTAATGGATTTAAAAAAAAAGTAGTTTATTAATGCTACATTTAGTGAAGCATTACATAACATAACAATTACATATTTTAAAGTGTAAGAGCAATAATATCCCTACGTGATGTACAGTTTTTGTGCAAATAAATATGTGTGTTGAAACTGCTTGTTAGTTTTTGCACTAAATGTCTTCAATTTACTTTTATTGTTGTAAGCTATGCTTCTACTAAACAACTTTAGAAAATCACGTATTGTGTATGTGCACATCACACGTTTATTCTCTCCGTATGTGAATATGTGTGTGCGCATATAAATATATATACAGGATATGTATAAATATATATAAAATTAGAAAGGTAATACATTTACATGTATATCTACATAGACACATAAATATAAATACAACATTTATAATATAAATACATAATGTGAGCTGAAAGCTAATATAAAGATAATACCAGCTTGTCCCTATCTTAAGAAGACATTGCAATGTGATTACATGGTTGAAGCTGTACTCATGGGTTTGAAATGAGCCTTGGGATGGAGGGCCTCGTTCCCACAGTGGCACAGAGAAACGCTCATTCTGAAACTCCTCTGTCACACTAACAAAACCCTCTTCCCACAGAAAGAAAAATCACACAACAAACCAACAGGCAAACACACAAACAAAGAGCAGCAGTCTTTGAATCTGTCTCTAGTCGGAGTGCTTTTTTCCCTTCATCTCGGCTCCTTTGATATTCTTATCCACGAGCCTCCTTTCTGAAAACTTGTCAGAAATCAGTGCTGACAAACACAGTATGACAGTTTAGCCTTGAAAACTCTGAACAACAACAAAAAAAGAGTACAGCAGGCAGAGATAAACTTTCTGAAAGGAAAACTGTCAGTGCCAACGACTGGGTACCCTCAAACACTGCCATAGATGCTGGGGTCACAGCCCTGCTCAGAAGGCGGCGTTGGGAGCTTTCCCTGCTCTGCACTGCTATGTGAACCTGACTCTAAGCCTGAGACTAACTCTAACCTAAGCCTGAGACTAAACCTAAGCATAACCCTAACCCTAAGATTAACTCTACTTTTCAGTGCCGTAGGACTCAAAGGCTTGAACTGTTCAAGCAGAGGCCTGCCGTTCTAACTGCATTTACCGCCCTTGTTTCCATGGTTACACCAGCATACCGACCGACCAGCAGTCTCCGCTGACCCGTGCCTATGACAGCTCACGGTCAAAATGAGGCCACAGGATGAATCTGACCGCTGAACAGCTGAACAGCCGAAACAGCAGGCAAACTCGCGACAGCGGGCCTCGGCACGGACTCGCCGGACACAACGTTCCCATGAGAAGCGGTGTGTCCTGTTCACAGCGAGCGCAGCCCCACACAGACACTGTGAAGCACGCGGAGAAGTCCCTGCTCCGCTCGGAATGTGGAAAACATGCCCCCTGCCTGAGGAGACCGATGGCGTGCAGGCAGCGCGATTCCCGAAATGCCACCCCAACCACATTTCATGGGCGCGTGTTATCAGAATCCAGCCACAGTGTCACACAGCTATTTTCTTAACGCCCTCAGAAAAATACCGCCTTACAAGCCACACAAATAATCTTAGTTCATCAAAATCTGTTTCAAGCAAAGAAATGGGAGAACTGGGGGAAAATGGACCAAGCAAGGAAACAACAACAAGATTTCTACAAAGACAAAGATTTCTACTAAGATAAGCTGATTTAGCATCTATCCTTGACCTACACTGAATAAAAATGAGTACAGTAAATAATTATACAAATATTACCTTTACATTGCATCACAACTGCACTTAATAAGAAACAGAGGCTGAAGCATGATAAATCATATTGCTATGCCGGTATAAGAGATTTTATTGCTGTTGTCCATGCCGACACTCTAGTAGTGTTGTTGTAACTCTGACTGCAGTGCAGTCAACACCTTCATTTTTATATGTTGGAGATTCAAATACTCTCATATAAAGGTAAAATGGTCTAACTTTTTTTTTTTTAAATTCCAGACACAATGGACTGCAACCAAAGATAAGTAAAAATGAGTTAAATCTCCTGACTGTTTAAATCTCTGCAGAGAGAGCACATTACCCTTAATTCTAAATCTAAATCTGGTTCCACCCCTGTCTGCATTTGGGGATTTAAAAATATTTGTTTAAAAAAAAAAAAAAGAAAAGAAAACAGCATAAGGGTAACAACCTTGTCTGGACCGGCTGCCTGATGCCTGCAGTAGCAGGGACTGACCAGCAGATGGCACATTCTGAGCTGTGCGCCCTGCTGGCTGTGAGTGCAGGGTGGACTGATCTCACTGCACATTGAATGAATAAAGTCACGCTAGGGAAGTCCTTGGCTGGGGGGGGGGGTTCCAGGAAATGAGTGACCTCACCAGAGGACACCCCCCTGACAAACATACATACAGACAGGCACACATAGACACAGACAGGCACACACAGACAGGCACAGACTACCTACTTTAGAGCTCTCAGAGTCAAAGTCTCACAGCACCCTGCATAATAAGCAAACCACCACCAATACCTCAGTGCAATGATGGGAAGCCCTGATTTCAAAATGGACACATTCTGTAAATTATGTATAGCATTGAAACATACGACACTTTAAAATTTTATTGACCTTATACCATCAAGAATAACATCAATATTTGAATAAACATAAACATTCAAGGTCATAGGTTTTTGTGTGGGATGCTGTATAACAAAATATTAATAACAGCGATAACTTCATTACTCATTATTAAATGAAATTCAGTATCTAACCATGCAGGGACTTCTTGTCAAAACAGTTTGTATGTGGTTTCCAAAGCTCAAACTCCCAAGCATCCAATTGTGTCCAATAAACTCTATACTTTACTGTGTCCGATAAAGTGATAGACAAAAAATAACACACAAACAAAACAAGACTTAGTAACGGCTGATCTTAACTTCAAAAGCAAGCTTACGCGTTGCCATTTCTGTTCAGGAACAGAAGAGCATATATACTCTTTGTCAACAAACTAAGGTCTTGTCTAAAACCAGACTGTCTGGCCTTAGTGATCCCCTTTTGATCAGGAACGATGAAGCCAGAATGCTTAAAACATTCATGCAGAGTGAGTGAGCTGGGGAAATCGCTCTTCACTGCCTTCTCCATCACATGACCTCATTCTCTTGCATGCTGAGAGGCCCCTCTGCAGAATAAAAGCCAAATTTCACATCTGATGTCATCAGCTCGGGACCTCACAGGTTTGTCCAGCGCTGGCGTTCGTCAGCAACAACCACTCAGAAACCTCCTCAGCCGCAGTGTCCCGCTCAGCACCAGCAGTTAGTGCTACATCTGAAGAGTACTCACATGCTCTTTTGAATACCGCTAAAGTTTTGTTCGCTCTGGCTGCGACTGTGAGAAAGGCTTTGGAACCGAGGATCAATAAAAGCTGCAATTCAGCTGAGCCGGATGGGATGAACTGGAAAGGAATGTGAGCAGTTATTTTACAGGATGGAAAATAGCAAAAAAAAGCACATTTTACACAAAACTCTACCAACAATTTAATATGTCATCCCAGCCTCGGTTACGATAACGCAACGCTAAAAAGTGTAGGTGAAGGTGTAGCTTCTGAGATTGCTCAGGTGGGAGAAACAGGCAGACCTGCGGGTGAATAAGCGCGGTGTGTGAGCGGGGAACAAGGCTCTCTGTCTCCCGCACGCTCGTCTCGCAGGGGAGTGCTCTGACAGAGATCGTCCTTGAAGACGCAGCTTCCTTTGTTCTGCAGGGGAGGACAGAGGAGGCGCGGAGGAGAGGGGAGACGCGCTCCGGGAGAAGCGTTACTGAGGAGAGGGAGAGGGAGGGGGAGGGGAGGGGGAGGCCGAAAGGTTACGCCTGGAATAGGAAATCACCGCTCCCGCTGCAGGTTCGGGTCCCGGTCGGGTGCTTTGGAAGTCGCGGCGCTGTTTCGGGCTGGAGAGAGATGCGCCTGCTTCTTTCAGGACGGTTCCCAGACTACACCTCTCACACACCCCCACCCACTCAAAGAGACCAGGTAAATTATCACGCGTTTACTGGCGGGCTGCAACAGTGACCGCATCACTGCAGACCCATAAAGCACTGCATGCAACATCCACCCCTGACCTGACCGTAAGATGACCGCACTTCTAGCCAGCTGTTATGCAAAACTCCCTATTGTTCAGGAGTTTTTCTAGCACCAACAGGGAAACTCCACGCACGCTGTACACGGGAAACATGAAGATGCCGCTGCGCCAAACTGTGATCCGGGCAACCTGTCCGTTTGCACGGGGGTCGTCTCTACAGACTCGCGGTCATTGTTTGAACAGTCCCAGCGGTTTTGACCGCTGGCGGTCGGAGTGAAACAGCTCGTCACGGAACTCATCAGATACCAATCAGCTCTCCTGAGTCCAGGCAGAGGACAAGCGGGGGGAGCGGGGAGGGAGAGCCCTGGAGGGACAACAGCAAATAAACTATTTGGGTTTCATCAAGATACCGCAACCACAAAGAGCAAACAAAGACAACAATGGAGCCGGGGTTTGCGAATACATGAATAAATTTATCTCAACATAAAACACTTCCAGCCCAGTGCTAGAAATAGCCATGACGGCGGAGGCTGAAACGCTTTAAGTTTTAGCGCATATTTAAAGTGTGGAAAGACGAGAAACTCGGAACATCTGGGGAGGGGGAGACGGTGAGACTGAGCCCGGCTCCACTGGCGGCAGGGCGTGTGTGAGTGAGGACGGTACAGCAGCAGAAATAACACTCCGGCTTTCCATGCTGCCTCTGCTAAACCAGGAGGGGCCTCTCACTGCTGCGGAACAGGGGAGGACAACTGTCCATCACACCAACCAACAGCTACAGCACAATGACCACCAGGGACTGTGTGTGTGTGTGCGTGTGCGTGTGCGTGTGCGTGTGTGCGTGCGCGCGCGTGTGTGTGTGTGTGCGTGCGTGTGCGTGTGTGTGCGTGTGCGTGTGTGTGCGTGTGCGTGCGTGTGCGCGTGTGTGTGTGTGCGTGTGGTATTTGCCTGGATTTGTATGTGAGCGTGTGAACGTTAAATTTGTAAACTACTACAGATTCCCACTACATCAGACTGCAGAGAAAGAGAGAGAGAGTGGATGAGTGAAGAACGTCCTGCTCGTTTACTGGGACGTAAACAAGAGTCGCTTTCTTTCTCTGGCACAGGAAGTGTGGCAGACAGCAGAGAGGGGCAGCTTCCCCTAGAGTCCCTGCCACATCCGTGAGATTCAACATTATGAAAATGAGCTCATTGGAATGACCGTGTTCACTGCATATTCACAGTGAGGACGGGAGTAATAACATTCACTGCATATTCACACCGGGGATGGGAGTAATAACATTCACTGCATATTCACACCGGGGATGGGAGTAATAACATTCACTGCATATTCACACCGGGGATGGGAGTAATAACATTCACTGCATATTCACACCGGGGATGGGAGTAATAACATTCACTGCATATTCACACCGGGGATGGGAGTAATAACATTCACTGCATATTCACACTGGGGATGGGAGTAATAACATTCACTGCATATTCACAGTGAGGACGGGAGTAATAACATTCACTGCATATTCACACTGGGGATGGGAGTAATAACATTCACTGCATATTCACAGTGAGGACGGGAGTAATAACATTCACTGCATATTCACACTGGGGATGGGAGTAATAACATTCACTGCATATTCACAGTGAGGACAGGAGTAATAACATTCACTGCATATTCACACTGTGTTGTGTGCATGGGGTATAAATGCACCCACATTACATGCATTTATACATACATACACACATCTATATACACATGCATAGCCTATTGACATATACTGCGTAATTACCATGTAATAACCAATAATGTATGTTGATTTTAAAATGTAAATGACAGGTAGTACAGGGATGACCAGAACAAGTGTGACAGCTTTGGCAACTACAGCGTACATCTCACTGCCAGCATCCTCTGCACACATTGCAAGAGGCAGAGGCATAACAAATGCAATCCTCCTCTACACATGCACATCAAACCCACGCTATTGTTCACACTACAAGTCCCAGAGTGCCCGGGACAACAGATGCCAAACGGAATGAAGGCACATCTCTCTGACGATACCTGAGCAGCTCGTGGTCAGCTGACGAGTCGCAAGGTGCCGACGGCAGGGCGGTGATGGAGCCCCAGACACTGTAACGCACCCTACAGCAGCAGAATGAAGCCTGCGAATAACACAGCTCAGACTGCATCCTGGGTCTGGGCTGTAGGACTCAGCATGCACTCAGAGAGCCAAAATAAAACTGACACTTAGCGGCAGCAGATGGATCCACGGCTATGGCAAAGCGCTGACTGCCCATCACAACTCGACTAAGAAATCTAGTCTGTTTCTTTTACTTATCATGTGGAGACAGACGCGCTGGTCTGATGCTCAGCTTTCCAAACTGTTCTGATTCCATCCGGTATGTTGCACCTGGCCTCTGCAGCGCCCTCATCTGGCCAGTCCTAAACACACCACAGCGTGGTCGAAGCAGGACAAAAGCCGGCAAGCCCTCCGATACTGTGACCAGACTTCAGAACTTACAGAGCCACACATCTTTAAAAGTCAAACATAAAAATCCCTCATTCTACAAGCCACTCTCTCTGCTGGTCTGAAGAAAGTTGTGAAATCACAAAATCCATGTGCTGGATTTGGTAATCAAACAGTGTGTATTTACAATGGGTTTTTAAAAGCCAGCACTGTAGTGTAATGGTAAGGAGCAGGGCTTTTAACTGAAAGGTTGCTGGTCTGATTCCTCCCTTGGGCACTGCTGCTGTACCTTTGGGCAAGGTACCGAACCCAGAATCGCCTCAGTAAATATCAAGCTGTACAACATGGATAACATGTAAAAACCGCAACCTGTTTAAGTCCCTCTGGATGAGAGTGTCTGCTAAATGGCAATACTGTAATGTAATAATGTAAAAGCTCTGTATTTGTAGTCTGTGAGTGTCTCAGCGTGCTGGAGAGCGCTGGAGACACAACACAGCTATCAGCAAGCCCAGCCGGGCCTGCAGACAGAGCTGCTCATTGGCTCCCCTTTCCAATGGCACACAGTCTACATGGATCACAGCTCCACGCTGGCTGAGCTGTGTGTTTGTGTGCGTGTGAGTGTGTGTGTGTGTGTGACAGAGAGAGAGAGAGCGTGTGTTTCTGTGTAAGGGGAAGAGGGAGAGAGAAAGAGCCTGGAGAAGGGGCAGAATGACAGAGTGCTGCCTCACGCTCCAATGCTCCTGGGCCCCAAAAGAGGAGAGAAGCCTCCTTGTGCGCTGAGGACTGTGGGTAAACGTCTGGTGCTGGGAGGATGAGTGGCACGCAGTCCCTCACAGAGAGACGCCGGTCCAGAGCAACTGGAACACACACACACATACTGTACACTTGCAATAACACCTATCGTATCACTATTTATACTCACTGTGTACATATGCACTCACACAGATTCATCACCACTAACACAACATTACCAACCCAACACAATACAAATACATACACATGCAATAATACATACTGTATCACTATTTATACAAACTGTATATTCATCACCACTAACACATCAACACCAACACAAACTGGATTACAACTAATAAATACCTCACCAGTAACACATACTATATCATCATTTACTTACTCATTTACATCACCATAAATACAGTACCGCTACACTACCATTAAAATGTACAGTATATATAAGCACTAACACATGTTCATCATCTCCATCACCACTAGCACATATTCATCATCAGATGGCTGCCTCCACTGACACACACCAGCACATATTTTACAGGAAAACCTTTTCCATTTTCGCAAAAAAGCAAAGAATAACCAAAACAATAAAAAATTGCTTAATTACGACTGAAAGCTTAGGGAAAAAAATAAACGGTTCAAAAATGTTTCACAGGCTAAAATTTGGGTCTATCCATTTTTAATGCTTTAAATGCACAAGATAAAGTAAATGGTGGGGAAGTGAAAAGATGTGATCTGTCTCTCAGTGGGTGGAAGGCTTTAAGCGGGGTCCTGATGGAGGTGTGAAATTCCCGCCTGGCTACCACTCATCCCTGGGACAGTCGTTACCCCTCATCACAGTCTACTGGCATCTCTTTATGAGGAGAGAGAGAGAGGGAGGAGGGAGAGATACAGTGAGAGAGAGGAAGAGGGGGAGGAAAAGGGGGAGAGATACAGAGAGAGGGAGGAAGAGGGGGAGGGAAAGGGGGAGAGATACAGAGAGAGGGAGGAAGAGGGGGAGGGAAAGGGGGAGAGATACAGAGAGAGGGAGAGAGGTAGAGAAACACAGGGGAAGACAGATACAAAGAGAGACACACTCTGCACCCACTTACACCGCGTTATATAGCGCTCTGTCTGCACCTGTGTATCAGCCACACACCCTGCTCTGAACACTGCCCAACACAACACACACCCTGCTCTGAACACTGCCCTAACACAATACACACCCTGCTCTGAACAATGCCCTAACACAACACACACCCTGCTCTGAACACTGCCCAACACAACACACACCCTGCTCTGAACACTGCCCAACACAACACACACCCTGCTCTGAACACTGCCCAACACAACACACACCCTGCTCTGAACACTGCCCTAACACAATACACACCCTGCTCTGAACAATGCCCTAACACAACACACACCCTGCTCTGAACACTGCCCAACACAACACACACCCTGCTCTGAACACTGCCCAACACAACACACACCCTGCTCTGAACACTGCCCAACACACACTCTGCTCTGAACACTGCCCAACACAACACACACCCGTTCTAAACACTGTCCTAACCACAGTCCAGTGCTTCCACGCGCTCAGTAAGGACAGACACCCCCATGCATCATCCAAGCCCCTCAGCAGCAGGGAGGGGTGCGGCGGGGCCCCTTGTGACGGGTGGATTAGCGGGGCTCAGGCTCACCCCGAGCCTGCCCCCTGAGCGGGCTTCTTTAGAGGGAAGCAGCAGGACGACCCGCTCCTTTCATTACAGACAGGTTTTAATATGCGCACACGCTCAGAAGCGCCCAAGGACAAGGCTTCTTAAAAAGCCATTCACTCTACATTTACAGTCCCTTTGTAGCACACACTGATGATGAATCAGATTATTATACCCGCTGACAACCTACCCCAGCTTCATTACTGCTTGTGCACTCTCCCTCTCCTACATACTTTCGCTCATGCCAGCACACACACATTCGCACACACGTACACACATGCACGTGCACACAGAATCCTATACATATACACTTATGCATTCACACACACAGAATCCTCTACATATAAACCCATGCATTCACACTCATGCACACACACATACACACGCACGCACACGCAGACACACACACTCACACTCAAATATAGAATCCTATACATATACTCCCATGCATTCACACTCAAACACATACATGCGCACACACACTCACTCACTCACACACACACGTGCAGAGGACTGAAAGAGGACTGAAAGGTATAAAGCTCTGACTGGAGTCATTATGCTTCCAAACACTAGGGCTGTTAATCGTTTACTCTTTAAACCACAGAATTTGGTAAATGTTTCACATTTTCCCACTTGTAAAGCTACCCTCCTCAAGTGGCTTCTTTTATTTCATTCTGCTGTAAAGGGGAAGTTCAAACCAAAGCAGCAGTTAACACATATTCCATTCACTGTACCCTTAACACAATGACTCTGGCTGTATGGTGAACACCCACTTTAATCAGTTGTTAGTATTTGCATTTTAAATGAAATTCATTTCTCTAATCTTAGCATGACTCGAGTGTGTTCGCTTGCGGGGAATGGCAATTAGCTGTATTTTAATTAGGCTACATCATTTCTTGCACTAGCTATGTGCAGCGGTGTTTTCTCACTGAAATGACATTACGTAGTTTATGGTCATATTCTGTAAAGCATCACTGAATTTCCACTACTTCACATGGAATTCAGCTAATTATAAGTTGCTGTTGTTTCAAGTTCTTAAACATTTTAAAGTGAAATATTTATCAGTTTTGTCTGTTTTTAACATTATTGCAAGCAGGTGTAAAGCTCTGAATGAAGGAATGCAGCGGTAGGCACTGAGATCCAGCCACACTGTGTGTCTCTATAGAGAAACACTAGGTCTGAAGACAAGGTTACACAGGAGGGTTTGGGTTTGAACTCTGTGACTGAAGTACCTTTATGATGTGATAAATGTTCATATTTTTCTTTTTGAGTGTACATCACAGCAACCAAATACTGCAGAGCACAACGAATAAAGTGTTTCAATAACAAATAAGAGGACATACAGATGCGGAGTTATGTGGTACATATTTGGACTGCCGTCTTCCTTGGACAGAGAAAGGACTTTTATCCACTAAAATTCCCTTATGGTGTATGGGAGCAAGGGCATCCAGGTTCACGTGGCTGGTGCCGCTTATTCCAATGAAAAGTCTTCTATGAAGTGTGAATTGCCCAAAGAAAATATCAATGTAATCCTTAAAACTACTCCAAAGAAAAAGAAACACCCATTACCAGAACAAAAGATTAGGGAGAACAGAACAGGAAAAGACAAGTATTTCAAGATAAAATGACTGAATGGGTTGGGAAAAACAAGCACTATGAACAGAAAAAGCATTTTAAAAATGAGTAGGAGTTTACCTCGTGGAAGACCTGCCCCGATACTTTTAAATGTTTAATTTCTTTTTTGGCGAAGAGCTTCTGGGTGCCAAGGACATTACTGAATTATAAAAGACTTCCCCACTCCGAGCGCGAGCGGGTTGAATATCGCTGCGCTGTAATATCACAATAATGTATTCGCGTTTCGGCACGGGCGCAGAGGGATGCGTTTGGGGAATAATTTTGCGAGCGCTATTTGGGAGAAGAGAAGAAGAAAGCATAGGAGGAGGAGGGGGGGGCAGGGCGGGGGGGATCAGTGATGGAAAGCACTGGAGAATTTTGGGAGCAATCCAACACTTTCATTATCTTTGATGTAGATTATCAAAAAACATAATTAAGCCCATATAATTATCTTTCCCCCCTTCTCCTCTCCTGACTAATCAATGAGCGGGAGAGACGGGTGCCATGTCTGACTCGTCACAGGGCCATTTCTATGCCGTCCTCGTGCCGCTGCATCTCCTGGGGGTGGCACGGTGCCAGGTGTATCTTTCCACGCCTGCTCCGCTTACAGTGACAGTCACACTGATGATCGGCAGACATGACCCTCCCCAAATTCCCCCCAACACACATGCACGCACACACGCACACACGCACACATGCGCACACACACGCGCACACACACACAAACACACACACGCACACATGCACATACACACACAGGCGCACATACATACACACACAGACACACACACACACACACACACACTCTCACACACCTCCCATTCATTTGTGAAACCAGATTGCCTTACAGCACACATCCTCAGCCAAACACATCATTTCACATGGGTTTAAGGGGACTACTTACAATTCTCATGTCCTTGATCGACAAAGTTTGGCTGCCTGCTGAAAAAAAATTTTTTTTTGGAAGCGGCACAAAGATTTCAACCTCCACTGACAAAAGTATGAAAATGTCAAAAAGTTCTGTGACCACAACAGCCGGGACGCCTGGATGTGCTTCCAAACGTCTTCACACAGACAGCTCCAAAGTGTGAAAAATGTAGGAGAATCCATCCAAACTGCCACAAAATGAAACAGGAAAACAACTGCAGGCAGCTTCTTTCCCACAGCAGAGCTAGAGCCAGAGTAGCATGAGCTGGGGACAGGACAATATGATGTAAAGCCAGAGTAGTATGACCTAGAAACAGGGTATCGTGCGCTGGGGACCAGGGTAGTGAAACAGGGGCCAGGGTAGTGTGAGCTGGGGCCCAGGGTAGTGAAACAGGGGCCAGGGTAGTGTGCGCTGGGGACCAGGGTAGGGAAACAGGGGCCAGGGTAGTGTGAGCTGGGGACCAGGGTAGGGAAACAGGGGCCAGGGTAGTGTGAGCTGGGGCCCAGGGTAGGGAAACAGGGGCCAGGGTAGTGTGAGCTGGGGACCAGGGTAGCGAAACAGAGGCCAGGGTAGTGTGAGCTGGGGACCAGGGTAGCGAAACAGGGGCCAGGGTAGTGTGAGCTGGGGCCAAAGCTCACTGACTCCATACAGCACCCTTGGTTTTGCTTTGCGTTATTCACAGCCAGAACTGTAGCAGATGACCTCACACTGAACGCTGCCGTGCTCCCAAACGCTGAGGTTTTCTTGATAAAATTCAACTTCATGTGCATGCTACCCACCTCAGGTTGTTTACTTTGATAATATAGTGGAAAAGGGGTAAAGTGAACCAGCCTGGCTCCACCTCTATAGTGGAAAAGGGGTATAATGATCCAGCCAGATCCAGTTCTGCAGCGGAAAAGGGTATAGTGAGGCAAACAGGTTCTAGCTCTACAGTGGAAAAGGTGTATGATAACCTAGTCTAGTTCCAGCTCTGCGGCATGTCAGTGCGCACTTGTGCTCACAGTCCTGGTAATTATGACATGGAGCAACTACATGTATTTTCTGCATTTCTTTTTGTGGATGGCGGGCTGATGTCGGTGACCTGACAGGCAGGCAGGCGAACAGGTCGCATTCTTTTGGCTCCGAGACCGAGCCAGTTCACAGGAAGGGAGAGATTAATGTCCGACTTTCACAAAAATCAGATTAGAGGGTCAACAAAGGTTCTACAGCTTCCGCGGGAATTTCACCATCTGTGCCCCCCCCCAACCCCAGTCACTGATTAGAATGAAAGAAAAAGGAAAAGTAGCTGTAATTTCAGACAGATATTACACTCAGTCTGGTACAGCTTAATGAAACCCTCTCTCTCACTCTCTGCATTTCTGTAAATTACTGGCAACATTAAAAAAATTTAGAAAAATAAAACAAAAAAAACTTTTATTTTTGAGTTTTTGCCCTGTACAGACTGTCAGCTTTTTTTTCTCACAGGATTGGCGTGATCAAAATCCAGTATGAGTGCTTTCCATTTCAACACATATTTATTTCCAAACAACCCTTTTACAGATCAACTTGCGGGGGTGGGAGGGTTTGGGTCATTTCTTTTCAGAGACATGCTGTGATATTACACCAACGTAGAAGATCTGAAATCCACCCAAACACTCCTCCTAACACACACACAGACACACACAGACACACACACACACACACACACACACATACACAGACAGACAGAGAGACAAACAGACAGACACAGACACACACACACACACACTCACACACAGGCTGACTTCCAAGCTTCATGGCGGGGAGGGGGGGTCAGCATATCCACTAAATGACTTGGGTCTCCTGTGATTCCAACACAAATGCAATTAATCCCTATCATTAACCTCTGTGAAATGAATGGAGGGGACTGGAGACCAGGGACCTGCCCCCCCCACCCCTCTGTGGGTTCAGACCCTGGGCCTTCAGCTTTTTCTGTTACAACGCACGTTTTAAGGGATTTGCAGATCATTTTTCAAGATTATTTTTCATAACACTGCTAAAGATTCTTTTATTTCAGGTGGCAATTATAACTACTAAAGAGAGGCCTTCAGTCTGTCCAATGAGAGCAGATCTTCAGGTGGATGGGCCAATGAAACAGATGCGTATGATGGCCTGGTCCTAAGCCCACTGCCTGTCAGTGGGTCATTGAGCTTTAACAGGGATAGAGTTGGAAAACTGGTAGTGGAGGGGCCCTTTCCAATTACAGCCCAATGCAACCTGACTAGCACTGACTACAGAGATGAATAAAGCTGGTTACTCTACAAGAACACTTTATTATGACCTCAAACTATGAAATTACCTGAAAGTAATAATGGAAACACTTTGGACAGAGTGTTCTGAGGGACTCAGATTTTCTTTTGGGAAACCACGACCATGGG
Organism: Megalops cyprinoides; assembly: GCF_013368585.1. Classification (NCBI taxonomy): domain Eukaryota; kingdom Metazoa; phylum Chordata; class Actinopteri; order Elopiformes; family Megalopidae; genus Megalops; species Megalops cyprinoides. The sequence continues at coordinate 10,431,419 of NC_050594.1, forward strand.
ATGTTTTTCTAGGCTGGGAAAGAGGTGAGACAGTCTAGTTCTAGACATACAGTCAAAAATGGGTATATGAGCCAGAATGGTTCCAACCCCACAGTGGCAAAAAGGAAAATGGGTATAATGAGCCATTCTGGTTCCAGCCCTACAGTGGAAAACTGATATAATAAGCCAGGCTGGTTCCAGCTCCATAGTGGGGAAAGGGTATAATGAGCCAGCCTGGTTCAAGCTCTAGTGGAAAAGGGGAATAATGAGCCAGTCTGGTTCCAACTCCACAGTAAGAAAAAGTTACATTTGTTCCTTTCGGGGACGCTGGGACTTGGCATTATTGAGAAGAATGTGCAAACCGCTAAAAGAGCGTCAACCCCCCCCCCGGCGGGGCCCAAGAGACACACTGCAGCTGGGCCAGGGAGGGGAGGGGGGGGGGGGGGTTTAGGACAGCACTCTGTTTCAGGCTCTCTCTAATCAAATGCCCCAAACTGGGAGGCATTCTTCTCTCCACACTGGGACCCAGCGGGCCTTAAAGGACACCAAAATTATTTTGCTTCAGGAAGAAAGAGATGAAAAAATGAAGATTAAAAGACACAGTTCAAGAAGCACTGAAAAATATACTGCGCAACTTTGTGATTATTGCCTCTGTGTTTGTGGTGCAAAGCAAGTTGGACAGAGCTATAATCTGATTCAACTATCAAACAGACAGAAATGGTGCAGAGGACCACTTTCACAAAAACAATGAAAAAAGAGTATGTGTTTTCATAAGAGCAGTGTAGCGTAGTGGTAAAGAGCAGGACTCGTAACCGAAAGGTTGCTGGTTTGATTACTTGGTGGGGCATTGCTGTTGTACCCTTGGGCAAGGTACTTAACCCACAATTGCCTCGGCAAATGTCCAGCTGTATGAATGGATAAAACTGTGTCCTGTGTAAGTTGCTCTGGATAAGAGCGTCTGCTAAATGACAATAATGTAGTGTAATGGAATAATGTAATGCAGACTGCTGCTCAGAATAAACCCCTCCTTTACACATTGAATAATGCAAAACAAACCATTTACACCCCAGTGTCCCCTCTGCTAAATCCTACCCCAGTAAGGTTAGGCAGCCCTGATTAAGTTATTGATCTGGGATGACCGAGACACCACTCAGCATTATTAATCTCACACACACACACGCACTCAAACATTAACACACACCATAGACAGGTTTGGTCAGCCCCCACATCAATGAGGATGGTGTTTGACTGACAGTTTTACAAAGGCTCTACAGAAAGTTCTACATCAGACAAGCAGTAACGTACAAGCCGACTGCATCTTTCAGACAAGACGAGCAGGAACCCACTTTAAAGTCGAGAGAGGAGCTTTTAAAACAACCTTTCTCAGAACTGCTAACCTTCAGCACAAGGTTGACAACTAACCACTGCTTAGGCTGAAGGCGTGATTTAGGTGGATAATAGGCATTATAGACCCCTTTCGGTATTTACAAACATTATTGCAGCGGGTGGTTGTGTACACATACCAGTTGCAAAACACACAGTTCATGTCATTACAAAGACCCCGGTTTTGAGCGCTAGTGAACTCTGAGTATCTTACACTCAATTTTACGAATTGGCAACCAAACTTTCAGTAACAGCCTAATGGATTCTCAGCACATCTGCTCCAATTACTTTAATTTCATATTCACACAAGACTGAGAAGGGTACGTGAAGAAATTCGCTCTCACCAATGGCATGCAGTTGCCAGACCCATACTCACTGCCATGTGGTTAGTGGCCTAGCCTTCCATGACCTGACATATATGTGTATCTGGTTGAGAAACCGCACGTGTATACCAAAGAAAAGCTAAAAGCATATAACTCGCTAGAAGCCTACGAATATGTGGTTTGTGGCCATGTCAAGATAGTCAGGGTCTCATGGTGTTACGCAATCAATTTGTGCACATATGTGCCAATTTGACACGCATGACGTGAACTGCAAATTGGTCTGTTTTTCAGAGAGGCAACACATTCATTGCCATGAAGGATGTCTCACCTATGGCAGCATGGATCTATGGATTTGCCTCAGTAGGACCCTGAACAGAGCCAATGTAAACACATTCGTTTCAAAGACATACTTATCACTGCCTGGACACTGATCACAGGGCTTCAGTAAGAGAGAGGAACTCTCTCCAGGAATGTCATCAACTCTAGCTCTGTTCCCTCAGAGAAGAATGCTGTTGTCTGCTGTCTCTTTTTTATCTCCTCTTTCTCTGTTTAGCTGGAGAGGGTGACCAGGTTTCCACATCACAAGGACAGCAGAATCATCACACTGCCATAGCAACTCCATCACGCTCACGTACTGCTGTAGCAACTCTCTTGCGATGTTCAAACGGCACCGTCGTGGTTGCAATACTGGCAGCAGCTAACAATATAATAGGGCAAGTATACATACAACCACAGCAGCTGATCTCACACCGTAAATTCATGAGGATGGGATCCAAAAAAAAAACACAATAACTTCTCTTTTCCCCCTTTCCAGAACAGAATGACCAGTCACCTAAAGAGCATGGAATGACTTACCTGCCCAAAGGGACCAATCAGAAGTCAGCAGCCAGGAGGGAGCATGAGGAGAGAGGAAAGTGGACATTAGTACTGAGAGATCAAAGTGCCTGAGATAAAATCATCTACAAAATCACTCTGTTGCATATTACCATGGGACTGTGCTGTTGCTGTAGTCAATATAGTTTTATCATATGAGTGTATCATACGTGCAGGCTGATCGCTTTAGCCCAGGTTCAAAACAGGCCGTGTCATTTGTTGACAGTGACTGGGATGCCAGATGGTGGAACGGATTGGCTTTGCTGCATTGGGAGTGGGGATGGGTGGGCCAGCCGGGGCTTCCTTGTCTGGTTGCTCTTAGGTGCCCAGCGATTCGTCGATTCGTCTGCGAGTTGCCTGGATGATGTCAGTCATCCTCCAACGAGCACCCACTCCACTGGAGTGTGCTGTGTGACTTGCAGTGTGAAAAATAGCTGCGGGCTGCACGCATGCGTATCGGAGGGAGGACTGCATTCATCTCGCTTCAGCAGAGACGGGTGCAGTGAGACGAGACTAGTATACAACTGCCAATTCCAAAACAGGGTTGGATGAACAGGTTAAAAGCATAAACAGCTTGAGCACCGAGTACGCAAGTGTGCATGTGACATCATGTGGCTTTACAATGCCGTCACAGAACAGAGGGTCACATGTCCATGTCACATGTCATTTTCTTAATGGCTTCCCCACTCTCCACATCCAACGCTGCTGAAGCGCTCTGCCCTTACCCTTTTCCCTCACTGCTTTGGAACTCACATACGCATCATCAGCCGGCGCCGACATTCCTTCACCTGCTTTAGGAGGGGCACAGTGTTGTGAAACAGTGCGGTATTTCATCACGGGGAACTGCTGGTGTGGTTAATACTGCGTGTGTGATTTTTGTATTGCCATATTAGAGCAGTTGGCTAATGTGCTGTTTTCAGGGCACTGGGGAAAATTTCATTCTAATGATTTACTGTACTTGTGGCTGAACTTCACTAACAGTTATTTTTTTCTCCATTTTCAGATTTCTTTGTAAACTATTTAATTTCAACAACACAACTTTCCTTTGCCATTTCTGAAAATGCAGTAAAAATAAACCCTCTGCCAGGCAACACACTCTATTCTGAACGTTACCACTGAGAGTGACAACACCAGGTATGAAATAACCATAACCACGCAGAGGAAATGAGTGCATGCACACACACAAGTACACACACACAGACATGCACACACACACACACACACAAATACAGTAAGTGTACACAGTAATAACAGCAGACAACTGAATACTTGGTTTCCCGCCTGTAAGGTTGAAGTGCGAATATTTGGCTCCTGATGGAAGATCTTACACCAGCAGACCTAAGAGAGGCTGGGCTAGCCCCCCCCCCCTCCACCCCGCGCTGTTCCCAAGCCCACGCTTCAGCCAATGACGCGCTGGCGGCCCATCCCCCCAGACTCACGCAACCAGCTCTGTTTTTGTCTGCTTCAGCAGTAGAGTCCAACCCTCTGCACTCTCTGGGGCTTTCTCCCCTATCCTCCCTCTCTCCCTCTCCTTCCCCCCGCTCTTATTTTCCATCCCCTGCATTCACTCTAATTACGCAGAACAAGCCGCGACGCTTCGAGCCCGGGAGTTAAATTTGAACAAGGAGAGGAGAGGAAAGAGAGAGAGAGAGAGAGAGACGCGAGAGGGAGGGAGGGAGGGAAGGAGAAAGGGAGGGAGGGAAGGTTAAAAAGAGCGAAAGCAGGCTGCATTCACAGGGTGGAGATCTGGCTCTAGATAGGATGACAAACACCACTCCTTTTTTGCCTTTAAGTGAATTAGAGGCTGGAGGGGGTGTGGGGATGGGGGGGTGGATTTTATTAAGGCGGCTGTCTCCACATCAGCCAACGAAGTTAAGAGCCGAAATAACCCGAAATCACCCATGAGGGGAGTGCATCTGTGTCCTGCTGTTACCAAAATTCTGCCAGGGACCCTGGGGACGAGTCCCCCAGAACGCTCTGTCCAAAGCTCTCTTTGGAGTGCGCCGGCAGGCTGGGGGGGGGGGTTAGCATTTGAGAAATTTAAGCGGGCTCTTTCGTGTGTGCTGGATCTGGGACCGGCCCAGCGGTTCTGATGAGACCCAGCAGTGTCTCCAGTTGACAGTGAAGAGCATCCCCCCCCGTCGCTCATGCGGGGGAGGGTGGGGGGACTCTAGGGCTCAGAACAGAGAGACGGGAGGAGAGCGTACACATGAAGACAGCTGGGATCTTTTCCGTACCCTTTCCTGCTACCAAACATTTTACTGGGTTCCGCAATGCCAGCTGTCTCTCACGGTCAGCCCCCCATCCCACCACCCCTCCCTCTGCATGCAGGACCCACCCCTTTGCAGTTATGCCTTATTTATTATGGTGAATTTCAGCTTGAAACTCATACTGCTCCTGTCCCCCACAAGACCTTTTAATCACACTGTACTTCACATCTCCACTGCCCCCCCCCCCCCCCACTCCCCCGATTCTCACTCTCAGTCCTCTCCCTCTCTCTTTCCATCCTCCCTTCCTCCCTCATTCCTCTCCCTCCCTGCCTCCCTCCCTCTCTTTCGGTCCTCCTTCTCTCTCTCTCTCTTTCTGCTTTGTATCCCTCCTCTTTTCTCCCCTCTGGCTGATTCATTTGTTTGTAATTTAAATATTTCTCTTTCTTTAACCCACCACAGCAAAGAAAACAAAAGGGGGAAAAGAGAAGTTATTGTGTGGTTTTTTTTTGTTCCTTTCTGAAGAGACAGAACGTAAAGGGAGTGTGAGAGTGAGAGATAAGGAGAAGGAGAGAGAGAGAGAGAGAGAGAGAGAGAGAGAGAGGGATAGAAAGGGAGAGGGAGAGAAAGTAAAAATTCACCGGCTCCAATAAAAATAGATAAGTTGTCATGCAGATGAATGATTAACTTTGGAGCTGACAAGCTGCCCAGAGAGAGAGGGAGGGAGAGAGAGACAGAGAGAGATGAAGCCCCTAAGAAAGGAAGCTTGTCGTTTCTAACCCTCGCTAGAAAATTGGAAAGACACGGGTTTAATTAAGCACTCCTGAACATAAAATAAAGAGAAATGAAAACTAGGGTAATTGTCATTGTCTTCTGGTGCTTGAAGTACACATTCCGGGTGGGTAATTTATTCTGCAAATAAAGACAGGCAGAGACACAGAGGGACATGTTCTGCTTCTTTCTTCTGCCGTTCCTCCTCCTTTCTGTAATTAGCCGAGGTGTTCACAAGCTGTTTCCCTATCATCCTGAGCAAACAAAGCATTAAACAATATTGAGACGGAGGGGTCAAGGGTTGCCAAAGCGATAATATTTAAACTGACTAAATTGGGCATCTCATTATTTCCATTTTCACACATGATATTCCATTTAAAATGTGATAATACTTTACGCTTCTAAAAGACATTTAGAAGAAAAAAAATCAAAACCACTCAGGGGAGGATTCCTTGGTTTCTCTCTCTCTAGCACATACACAACACACTCTCACAAACACAGCACACCAACACGTATACCCTTGCACAAACAGATGAACACACATACCCGTACACACACTCCCTCACAAACACAGCACGCATGCACACATGCACTCACAAACACACACACACACGCGTGCGCACGCACACACTCTCCCTCGCTCTCTCTATGCTTCAGAAATACACACATTGTCTCAAGCATGCTGCCTGTCACCCAACAGGGGGAGGGGTTTGCAAAGCAACACTGGGTTAAATCAGTTTGCTCAGCTCCCCAGCCTCATCTCTGTGTCTCTGCCCACTCCTATCAATCCACCACCTACCACTGACTAAAGGACAATAGAAAGTATTCCTCATAAGAAAACATTTGATTATTATTTAGCAACTGTCCTTATCCAATGAAGCAAACATATTTATATATAATCCATTGGTACAGCTGAGTATTCTTCCTGAGCCACTGCAGGCTAAGTACCTTAGTGATGAGAACAGCAGCAGTGGGAATCAAACCTGCAGCATGCTGGTGATAAGCACACATCCCTAAGTACTACAGCACACGACTCACAACATCATCTTCCATTACAAATAGATTTTTCTTTACAACTTTGATAACATTTTTTAATAAAAAACAGCACACTGATTGCCATGCAGGAATAAAAAAAATCATACACAACAGAAAAAACTGGCCATATTACTGGCCATATTTAAATGGTAAAGGCATTTAGTAAAATGCCTCCCCCTATGACACCTCACTGAGAAGTCTGGAGGAGCAGAGAGCTTCATTGCTCTTCATAGACAATCAGGGCTGTTCTGTCCAAAGGGAAAACAAAGGATTAGCTTTTCATTCACTTTATTCTTCCTCAGCAAAACAGAGTTCAGAGTTGCTTATCTGATCTTTTGTTTCTGACAGCTAAGATAGGAAACTGGCAGACCTGTTTGCCCGCTGCTTTTTTTCTTTCCAAAACCGCTTTTTCGAGCGCTGACACCAGACCTGATCCTCTAGTGATAGGAGACATGCAGGCCTGTCCTTGCGCTTGATTTACATACAGCAGAGCAGTACTGACAACAGCTGGACATGGGCATCTCACTTTCGACGATTAGGGACATGACTCCTGCTTTTACCGATTGGTCAGTTCATGATCTTTCAGGCTTCACTGAAAACAGTGCATTCAGTCACCGGCTTTTCCATTCCTCAGTTTCAGCGATTTACTCTGCCTACGATACTGATGTAATATTAAGTACACCGTAGTTCAAAAAAGTGCACCCGCTAACACGTGAGATGCAGAACAGCAATCGCACTCCACAGGCCAAATGGAGGCTGGAAAGACAACCAACAGAAGCTGCAATGTCCTCACTCTCATTGGTGGAGTCTGTTTCTTACCGCTTCCTTCTCATTGGTGGGGCCTCTTCCTGATTGCTTCATTCTCATTGGTGCATGCATGCACACACCCATAGAGACAAATGCATGTGGGCATACACCTACACAGATGCACACACACTGACTTACAAGCACTGGAGGACAGAGCACGTGAGTGGGACGTGCACGCCCAAAGACACACCCTGAACGGGAGAAGAAAGCACTTCACTTGCTTCAGCACATTGCTGGCTCTGTAACATGCACATGAGCTCAAAGTAAGCTAAATAATGAGCAGAGAAAAATAAACATGCATGCGAATGTCTAAGGTCTGCAGAGATGATTACTAGTCTGAGGGCACGCCTCGTTCCCCCAGAGTTTGAATGGAGGCTCTCTCTGTGAATGAATTCCATTAACACATCCACAAACAAACAGGTAAAAAGGCCATAAAAGCTTTTCTCCAGCTTAAATGTCTTTATTCCTCCAGCAGGAAGCCCCAATGGTCCACCTAATTTCTGCCCTGAGTTTATTTTTTTTTATTTTATTACATTTTCATTGGATTTTAAGCTGAATATAAATAAAAGCCGGAGAGAACAAATATCCTCTTCTTTTCTTTCTCACATAGCGGCACAACAAACACATCAGACGGAGACTAAGCCATTTTAAATGACAGCAGGCCGGTAATAAACAGAGATCAGAAACTTGTCACTGAGGAGTTTATCGGGAACCTCTTCGACTTTGACCTCTGAACTTCGTCTATGGGTCGGTATAGGCAGTATGGTTTTGGGGAACAGTGAGGTGAACGTTTCATTAAATTTCCCCCCTTCCAGCAGCCGGGTCAGAGACAGCAAATCAAGACACCTATCTGGAGCCTGTGTCTCTTTGAGCTTTACTTCTGACCTCATGGCTGGCAAATGTGTAGAATTCTGGGGAGGGAAAAGCAGAGTTAGTGTTGAGTTTCATCAAAGTCCTTGAACCCTTACAGACAGAACACCACATCTGTGACAATGACTGCATCAGAAAAAAACAGTCTTAAACCACAACATCTTTCACTTCAGACATAGTCCTTTTCATTGGAGAGGATGGAGACTGTAAGTAGTGATGTATCATAGGCATTTTTATGAGAACAAACAGGCCCTTGGCTGAGAGCTGAGATTCTACCTGTAAACAAACTGTCTCTCCACAGATAATGGGTATTTCTTTGGCCTTCATGGTCACCTCAAAGAGTACATAGAGACAAGAGGAAAAACTGCCAATTGTTACCATTGAAAACAATGTCGCCTATAAATGATGATGGGTAGTAAGGAGTCTAGCCATCAAATTCAACAATGGAAGTGAAGGGCACATGTGCCCCTCTCTAAGACTTATGCTTCCTTTAACCCTTCCTGTCAAATGATTGTCAAAATTCACCCAGTTACTAAAATTCATTCCAGACTGCCATTTCAATGCACATTATGAAGACACTGAACCAATGAGAAGCACATCACTTCTGAAATGAAAAAAGCAGTGCTGAAAACAAGGTACATCATGAATATTCATGAAGGGGCATGTCTGTACATCTATTCACTCCTTACTACCCTCAATCCATTCCTCAAGTGAAGAAAAGAGATTACTCTGTCATCATAATTGTTTCTGGTCCCGTTCAGTCATAACAAATCACAAATCAAAACTTCCTATCACAGTTAATCAATACAACCAGGTCCCTGAATAACCTGTTTGGCCCACTACAAACATAAGTGATTACAGTGAAAGGTCACATGACCACCAGTGTGGTGACTTTTACAGCTGTCCGTCATATGACTGAGAGCTACACTTTTTTCCTGAAATATTTCAGAAGCACAAATTTTACTCAATATTAAAATTTCCATGGCCCTTAGAAAGTGGATTTATAAATGTCTGGTATGTACAACCAAACACTTTCCCTGGGTTTTGGTTTCTCACCGAGCCAGCCCAAATGGCATTTTTCATCCTGAGACTATTCTGTATTTGGGAACTGGCTGCAGACCCCATTTTGTTTCTAATGTTTATAAAATGTTTATCAATTTTACTGCCAAATCCCATTTTTCATTTTCAGTTTGAGCAAAATCACGGCCACAGCAGTGTTTCCCCTAGCACTTTATAGGCGTGGCGCGGAGCCATGCCTGAATTTGAGCGTGCCGCACTCTTTAAACTGGGATAATTAGCAGCATTTGGACTTTGGACTCTGATCTTTGCCAGACTATTTGAGAGCATGGAGCGCACGCAAGGACACTGTCATTTCCCTGCCTCACTGAGATAAACAGCGCTGTCCTCATTCATATTCAAATGAGTGTCCTGTGGCTGGCTGCGTTTTTTTCTGATGTCAAGTCTTCATGAGAATTTGAATACTTTGTGTACCAATTTTAAAAAGCTATGGTTAAGCTATTGTTACCGTCTACGCAAATAGCTTAAGAGATTTGCGTAAACAGTCGTTCACCAATGTAAAAAGAGCTTTGCTTCAGTTCTTTTTCATCTTGGTTTACTATTCTTTATATAAGTAGTGAAAATTACATTATCCAATTAAAGTAAATGTACAGTAAATAGATATCTGTGTATGAAAACACTGACATGTTCAGTTACGTGCGTTTTTGGTTTACTGCTGTTTATGCAAATCCTTTGCAAAGCAGAAGAGTGTGTAAAAGAGTTACATGCCTTCCATGCCAACAGGCAAATTCCGCAGGGATTTGAAAAGAAAAGAGGAAAAAGTCCAACTGCATTCCGCTGTGGTCCATGACGTCTTGCACACAGCCTCCCCCCGCACCCCCCCACCGCCCCCCTGACCGCCCGCCCGCTGTCACCCCCGCTGCGCGGCCGCCTCACTCAGTGCCACGGCCGTTTCTGTCACACGGCAGTTTCCTCCCTGCCAGTGTGGGTCGGGCGTCCGTTCGGCGCCCCGACAGGCCAACGCACCCCCAGAATCCTGTCAGCTGCGGGGTTTCTGGTGCGGAGTCACAATGTGACAGTTGCAGAAATCAAATGAACTGTCGTCTGTCGCAGATGGGCCTTGGCCAGGGAGATGTGTTAAAGCGACTTTAATGCTGTTTTTAAATGTCACTTCCGCCTCCTCGCACTTTATTGGCTGCGAAAACCTCCTGATGAATTCATAAAGCCTCTAAAAATCTCAGAAATATGAACGTAAGATATATATATTACATTTAAGTAAGAAAAGAGGAACACTTCTTTCCTTTGGTACATGCTCCTGGCCCAGCAGCCCTGAAACACAGTGCGACGGACACACACGTGGTGTGAGGGTCTTATTCATGTTAACATGGTGGGACAGGTAAAAGTCCTACTTTATTCTGGGGTGGCAGTGTGGCAGAGTGGTAAGGAGCAGGGCTCGCAACCAAAAGGTTGCTGGTTCGATTCCTCTGGGGCACTGCTGAATTGTTTCAGTAAATATCTAGCTGAATAAATGGATAACAAGTAAAAACTGTAACCTATGTAAGTCACTTTGGATAAGAGCATCTGCTAAATGACAATAATTAACTCACATTGTGGCAAAGCCTCTGGGCTTTGGAACCCGAGGGCTGCAAATTCCACTCCCAGGTGAGGCTCTGCTGTCGCCCCCATGGACGAAGTACTTAACCTTAATTGTTTCAGCGAAAATACCCAGCTCTGTAAACAGCTAATAAATAAAACTGTTAGCGAAGTCAACCGGGACAAGGGTCTAAGATAAGCAAAATAGTCTTCACTAAAGTGGCACCGCAGGCGGAGTCAGGGGCTCCAGCCATGGCCTCATTTCGGCCCTTTCACGGAGAGCAAAAACTTATCTATAAAAGTCTTTGCCTGTGTCAAAACAGAAACGCAGCCTTCTGTTCCGGTCATTCACGGCCACACAGTGAACCCTCAAGACAGATTTCTTTTCTTATCTCGCTGACCATTTACGCAGAGTCAAAATGCCAAAGCGTCACACCAGTGAAGACCGCAAACACTAAACAAAGCAATGTGTTTAAAAAGCTTGAGATCACGAGCGACAAGAACCAAAATGGCCGGCAACAGTGTTTTTTTAGATTCTTTAAATCTCTGAAATCACAACTCTTTTTTTCCCCCCACTTTTACTTTTTAAATTTCTGTCTTTTGCCCAGCTTTATCGCCGGTCCTTATCAGTGAGCAGCTCTTCCAAGACTAAATCCCTGTTGCCAGGAGACCTGCCCTATGAAAAGAGCCACACCAAGTCAAATGAGACGTATACAACGTCCAGCAATCCGAGCAGGAGAAGAGGAGAACGCGGCCAATGTTTTTTTTTTCCGCCTTTCTTACGGCCTCTGGTTATAGCGTCGCCTTGATACGAAAGAACAAACACGACCAAAAAGCTGTTTTCTGTTTGTCAGCGATCTCGAGGTGGTTTCAGAGCGAAGCGAGAGTTTTTTGGGGGGGGTGAGGGTTGGGGGGGGGAGCTATTTGCTGCTGTGAGGCTCTCGTGGGCCTGCTTCCTCCTGCAGGCTGTAATCAAGCTGCTGGAACAGAGAGTAACGCAGCCGTAATCAGCACATAGAGACACTGCAGCGAGAGCTGCTCCGACGCCTGGATCCCCAATAAATGAAAGAAAAAAAAAGAGAAAGCATAGTTCTGATGCCCGACTCCCTCCTGACAGGGAGGCAGAGGGCAAATTTAACAACACGGCTCTGTTCCACACAACACAATACCCAAAAACTGCTCTCAGCTATGCAGCTCTGTCCACAACTTTGAGCTACGAATTTAAGCAAGCGCTTTATTATTTTTTTTGTTCTTACACAGAACTTCTTGTTAATGCCAGTGACCACCAAACTAGCAAGGAATTGTAAGAATGGGGGAAAAATGTAACACTTACTAAAATATGTTACTTAAAGTTGAAGAACAAGCCCTCGGTGTTCAAATAAATTATGAAATTCACACCAGGCTAAACAGACATTTCTTGGGGTCTCAATGCCTTGCCCTCAGTACCTGTGTACGTATGAGGACGAGAGCAAACAGAGAAAAAGCTCTGACATGTCAGATAGAACATTATTCCAACTCAAGCACATGCACAGGGACACACACAGCTACAGTCTGACACATTCACTGCTGACTCACTCAAAAATGCATGTACAGATCAGGCACAACCTTGAATACACACATACGAAACACGCCCACACATACTGTACGCATGACTTGCGCGCTCACTGCTGACACTACATCAAGAAAAGCTGAAGTTCACAGGCTGCATGTTTGCCCGGCTTTTGGTCTCACACAAACGCAGCTGAAATGTCAGACGAGTGGGATGGCTCTTCCGGACTGGGAGTGCTGGTGAGAGACAGGAGGCAGCTCTCCTCATTAGCTGTGGGTTCAGTGCCTGGCCAGACCAGGTCTGTCCTCTTTCTCTCTGCTGCTGCTCACAGCCATATGGACTCACCTAGCACCCCCTCCTCTCCACTTTCACGCTTTAACACAAAGGGTATTAGGAGGAACCGATACACCACCACGCTGCCACTTTCAGATTTATCACAGAAGGGCAAGCTTCTGTATGAGAGTACTACCCCTCCTTTCAGGTGTGAAAATTTCTTTTTTGTCGCATGTTGGGCCAGCAGCTCATTCTGCGGGTGAACGGCCACTTTGGTGAGGAATGAACAGAGACTCCGCCAGGACGAGGGTCTCCATTAACCCCCAATGTAGGTGGAGCTGCCCTCCATACCGCTCCATCAGCGGCTCATTGATCTGAACCAATCACAGTGTCCCTCTGAAAAGCAACCTCTTCTGATTGGCTCATATGAACCAGCAATCGACCTTTGCGTTTGTCTTCAGGTGTGCCGTAGGTTCTGTTTATAGTGTGTGAGAGAAGAACGGGCTCTTGCTGCTGTCAGGTGAGATCAGGAAAAAAGTGGGAATGAGGGGCTTTGCCGAGGCTCAAGTCAAAGAATAAGACAGAGGGAAAAAAAAAAATCGATGAGACCGCAGAAAATGTCAATCACTCATGACCTTTCCATCAGGTCCCCTGGGCAGAGAGGGAGAAAGAGAGAGTGAGGGACAGAGAGAGAGGGAGACAGAGAGAAAAAGAGAGGAAGAGGAACAGAGGAGGGGGGGGGGGGGGGGGGGGGGGAGAGAGAGAGAGAGAGAGAGAGAGAGAGAGAAATTTCACAAAGGAAAACCCCCACACAATGCGTTGCCACTGCCATAATGCCAAATTAGGCACGCACCCACTGGTTATTAATATACAGAAAAGAGCATTAAAATTCAAGACAGCGATCCAAATTCACTTTATCATAAAAGGCCCTGCAATAGGAAGAGCTGAACCCAAAAAGAGTCCCCTCAGCCAGCTGGACCTGAAAGCTCACAGAGCAGACCAGCACCATCATCAGTCAGCTTCAGAACAGCAAACACAATTCCCAGTTAAAATAAACCAAATCATAAAACATATCAAACACTCCTGTCTGAGCCACTGGAATAAAATCACTAAAACACAGAACAAACAGGAGTGCTATCAGACCCCAAACAGAAACTGCACACCAGCAGAATAGCTAACTGTCAGAACTGTCAGAAACATAAAGCAGAGGCAGGTTCTGACCAGCAACTGCCTCAGTGACCACAGGCGAGCCATAGAAAGGCTGACATCGGCAAGCATGGCCAGCCGAAAAGCCCATGCTCTGAGGTGACTGTAACACAGGTCCACTGTGGGTGGAGACACAGACACACTTAAATCTGCACTCTAACAAATATCGCCCAATAAACATACTCCTTTAATAAAATTAATATTTACCTCAATTTACACATTATGGGAAAAGTACACAGGCCCATAAGGATCTCAATATGTGGCCTCGTGTCAGACACTGAGTGCCCTGTACTGTAGGACTTGTGAGTTTGTAAATATTTGACACAACAGTTTAAATTAATTTACTGTTATGGTACGTAGTATGCAATCATTATGGTATGTCTTCAAATTCTTATTGAACTGGTTGGTAATCGCTGCTTATCAATTTAACTTTTGGCTGGTATGTTATGTACAGATATGTACGTATGTGCATGTGTGTGTCTGTGTGTATATGCCTGTTACCTTGAAAATATACTTGCATATGATGCATGCATAAGTGTATTTTTATCCACTGTAGTACTTATATTTAGGCCTACTATTAGTGTTTTGGCAACACAGCTTTTGTTTGTCCTGCCAATAAAGCATCAATGAATTGAAATTTAATTGAACTGAAAGAGAGAGGAGAGACAGAGAGAGAGCGAGGGAGAGAGGGAGGGAATAGGAAGGCAGCCATGTATGCTACAGTTGTAATAAAGCATGTGACAAAAAATGGTCAGAAGAGAGGCTGGATCATGTTGTCGTGGCAAAAAATAAAAGCAAAAAGGAATATACATGACTTCATCCTGTCCGTGCACCCGTACCCAACCCCCTGCAGCAGCCGGTTCCCACACAATGCCCACCCAGCTGTTTTTCTTTAATTGTGCTGCTTGTTGATTTCACTCAGATTTCAAGCTGTGATGAAAGAATTGCCAGGGCTCTGTGGGCCTTCAGAGGGAGGAAGTACGAATGCTCCCCCGCCCCTTTCTCTCAGCATTTCTGATCAATCTCCGCACCCGACCAGATGAATATTTACAGCAAAAAGAGAAGGCCACATTAATGGACCATGAGCTACGCTCAGGAATCAAAGCACAAGGAATATTCTGTAGTCCAGGAGCCTTGAGGAACCTTCTGGAATCCAGAAGACATAAAGAACCTTCTTGAGTCCAGGAGAACTGCTTCAGCCATAATCACTCATTCTGGTTGCTCCTTCCAGGTGACCAATTCAGTCGTATTGGTGGTAGGCTGCTCGTTCGGTCTGGTCAAGAGGCAGACTTCCCTGACATCTTCGGACATTTTCCTCCTCTGTGGCATCAGAACCTTGGTTTCCACAGTGATCAATGCTGAGCCGAGGAGGGAGGTGGCCCGGGGACAGGGAAAGACGTGAAGCGGATGGCGACGGAGGTGAGTGACGTACAAGAGGGAGAGGGACTTAGTGAAATGGCAGCAGGGTGGTTAAGGAGCAGCAGGTGTCCTGCAGAATGAACTGGCCTTCTCCGATTCCCCTGGAAACGAGGCCGCCTTTTTGGGCTCCAGTACCGGGCAAACAGAGACAAGTACTGGAATCCCCAAATTAGCAATCTTTCCAGTCTTCCGTCCACATTAATCTGTGCTCAAGACGGTGTTCAAAGTTTCCTTTCCGTTTTTCCAAATTTTCCATCGCTGGGGAGACCCCAGCGCACAGGACAGCAACGTGTCACGCGGCCTGCCACTGTAGCACTGTGCTCTGCAGTTCAGCAGATCCTGACCTCCTCTGAGCAACGCGACAGACGAAAACACCGTGTTCACCACGCGGAGACACCAGTGTCAGAGTGGATGGAGGCACTGTGAGAAGGGATGGGTGTTGTGAGAGGGGATTTGGACACTGTGCAATTGGGGTGTCCTGAGAGAAGGGGGGGGGTCCGGAGGAGGTATCGGGGGGTCCAGAGATGGGATCAGGGCACTGTGAGAGGCGATTGGGGCAAAGTGAGAATGGGTGTTGTCAGAGGGGATCGGGGGGTCCTGAGAGGGGATCGGGGCACAGTGAGAGGAGATCAAGGCACACTGAGAGGGGATGTCGGTGTCCTAAGAGGGTTTCGGGGGGTCCTGAGAGAGGATCAGGGCATCCTAACAGGGTTTATGGGGGTCCTGAGAGACGATCGGGATGTCCTAAGAGGGTTTGGGGGGGTCCTGAGAGAGACCTGGAGGGTCCTCAGAGAGATCCGAGCACTGTGAGAAGGGAACCGGGGGGCTCTGAGAGGGGAACAGGGTGCTGTGAGAGGGGGCATTGTGAGACAGGACCGGGGCGTCCTGAGAGGGAAGCGGGGCGCCCTGAGCAGGGGGTAGGATGAGCGTTCTGAGCTGCCTCTGCCTTTGATGAGCAAAGTGTGCATTAGGATGGTGACGCAGCGGCGCTCTCCTCTAAGCCGTATCGTTCCTCATTCACTCAGTGAGCTCGCGGGGAGACGCATGCCTTTGAACTTCTCTGCGCCGCTTTCAAAGCCAGGAAGAAGGGGAAAAAAAAGAGGAGGACACTTCAAGGTGAATTAGATTTCCACATCATTTACTTCTCCCCTGCAAGAAAGCACATGCTTTCAAACTACTCTTCAACACCAGCCACAGCCGTGTCTGTTACTGCGTGTGTGTGTGTGTGTGTGTGTTTAGATGCATGTGTATGTGTGCATGCCTCTTCAAGTATGCAAATGAGTAAGCGAGAGTTTTCAAGGTTGGAATAAGGTTGATGTAATCTGAAGTCTCCATGGTGTCTATGTACTGTGTGTATATCTATAGGAGTTGTCCTCACTGTGTGGTGTATTCATCTGTCTGTCTGTAAAGCGTGTGTATATCTGAGTTTGGGAGCAGGCTGGTCTGGTTGGACCTGTTCTTCAGGGCGTGACAGTATTATGTGGAAATGGGATATCATACACAGCAATAGTGACATGCTGATTTCTGAGGAAAGCACTGCTTAGACTTGCCTTACTGTTGTCCGACCTCAGAATCTCTCTGGATCTGCCTGTGTCTACAGCGATTGCACTTTCAGGTGTACCTGCCCCTAATCACAGACACACGCCTCCATAACACAGATACAACCTGCCCCAGGTCTAAACAGAAAGAGCCATGGCACTTAGACCAACCCCCATCTCCCCTGAGAGCTTGGCAAAAATATGGCACCAGGCAGGCTACCCACAATGCCTAGCGTGCAGGCGGCGGTGCTCCTGCGTCCAGAGTTCTGCCTGCCTCCATCTCTGCTCGTCGTCCCCACGCCAGGCCCAGCTCTGCCCAGCACGCGGGGGGAGGAACACGGACATTTACATAACACTAATCCTGCAGTTCGTTCAAATCAAACAGACTTTCACAAATACAAGACTGATATTCTTTTCATATTAAAAACAAACAGACTAAACTAAAAAGGCAATGTAGTTCTATCATTAGAGACATCAGCATGAAAAGAAATCGCTCTCGCGAGGAGGAAAGAAAAAAAAAAAGAGGCTTGAGAAAGTAACAGTAATTCTATTCAAAATGATCTGGGTTTACACAGGCAGTGCCTTTTTTTCAGCCCCCTCTCGTTTTTTTTCATCCCTCCCTTTCCTGCTTTCTCTCTCTCCCTCTCTGTCACTCTCCTCCTCTTTCATCCTTGAGCCAAGATAATTTTTCAGCCAACAAATAAGCCATTATCCACAATAACAACGCAAGTAATGGATGTTCTGCTCCGACAGTAAGGATCCCATTAACTATGCCTTGCATCGCTATCAGCGTTTTAACCAAAATAAATAAATAAGACGGTGTTGTTTTTGAAATGCGTGAATTTACATATCCTAATAACTTGCGCGTTGCGAAGGCGATTTGTTTGTTCTCGCCATTTCATTAGGGGACGGAGAGCGGGAAGGTGGCCCTAATGCACCATCGGGAAGTTAGTGACGCCCGCGGAGCAGAGGCGCAACGTCACGTGATCATGGCGACTCACACGATCCTGGCCGAAACGCCGTGGTGGCCTCCAGGACAGGGCTGTAGAGCTAGGCCTATTCCAGCAACAAGGAAAAGCAAGGAGAAAACACACACATAAGAGAGGGCCAGGGGTCCCAAGGGTGGCACTGAGAAGCTCGCCTGTAGGCCTGTGCAATTAGGTACGTCATCATCCCCTGTGTTGCCAATGCATCATGGGTAACGTGAAATTTGTCTGTTTCATCTGATGACCACTGGAGATTAACCAAGCTGAGACTAACGTTTGGTGGAACGCAAAGCAGCCGTGTTGCTTCACAAACATTTCAGAAACACCCCAAGCTAACAGAAGTACACTTTGGCGTTAGAATGGCAGAGGGCAGTAAAGTGCAGCAGCTTCTCTGTTTGGAGGTTAAATGTAATCACACCGTATGGAAAGCAGGGTGACGGCTTTGATGGCACGAGGTGCAGCAGTAATATAATGCAAATTTGTTTCATGCTGAAACCATAATGTAAGAAGACTGAGAGCGATTGTCACCCAATGAGACAAGCTCACCTTCCTCTATTGGATTAGCAGCTACTGCCTCTAGGCCCATGAAACAATGACAACTGAGATGGAGAGAGAGGGGAGAAGAATAACTCAACTGCTGTGCACTCACAATCACACACACCGTCTCTCAATCACTCACAAACACACACACCCTCTCTTTCCCTCTGAAAACACATGCATATACACACATACACACACTGTCTCTCAATCACTCACACACACACACACACACACACACACACACACACCCTCTCTTTCCCTCTCAAAACACATGCATATATACACATACACACACTGTCTCTCAATCACTCACACACACACACGCACACACACACACACCCTCTCTCTCCCTCTGAAAACACATGCATGTACACACATACACACACTGTCTCTCTCTCACACACAGACACACAAACTCCCTCTCTCGTTCTGAGCACACGTGCATGCACACACACGCACGTGCACACACACACACGCACAGAAATGCATGCACGCTGTCTGTCTCTGTCTCACACACACAGTCACACAAACTCACACACATTCCCTCTCTTTCTCTTTCACTCACTCACAAACACACACACACACACACACACACACAGAGCAACAATGTGAATGACAAGAAGCAGCCCATGAGCCTAAACACTTGAGGTAACTAAAAAAAAGACTAATGACGAGTGCTGGGACCAAGATTTCATCTTAAAATCAAATCTCAGAGCTGTATTTAAACTCTATCGTCCCCCAAACCCTTTATCCCACTGCTCACTAAACCATCCTCGAATCTTTGAGGCAGAATCCAAGAGGGCGTGGCCCCACACTGACCAATGGGCCGTTCGGTGGGGGTGGAGGGGTGGGGGGGGGGGCGTCGTGGGATCTGTGGCGGAGCTGACGGGATTATTCTGACGGAGCGGGGCCAGCTGTTGGAGGCTTTATCGCCGGCCAGGCCCGACAGATGGACGCTCGCATCACAGGGCCTGTTGCCACGGCGCCGGGGGCCACAGTCGCCAGCCTTCTGTTTGCTGCGGGCTCCCGGTGACAAACGCACCCGACTAGAGAGGTGGTAGGGAGGGGTGTGGGGGGTGCGCTGACAAAGCTATCGTAATTAAAGCGGCATACGGTAAACTGGGCAGCACCACTGTCCCTCCTTCAAAAACGGAAGAAAGGAGCAGAGAGGAGGAGAGGAGGAGGGCCCAAAGGAAGGCCGGGGCGCTGATCAAAGCCCGGCTGCACCAAGCCTGCTCTGCCTTTCTTTGGGGGGGGGGGGGGGGGGGGGGGGGGGAGTGTTTTTACAGCTGGAGAATTCTCCTCAATAAGTGCTCACATTAAATGGCAATGGCAATGACAAGTATAACTCAGCTGGTTTATTTCAAATAATTAGTGTGACCAACACAGACCTACAGAAACTACAGTGTAACATCACATGCCCTGTGCTCATCAAATCCCTGCAGAATGGCCACTGATGTGTGCAGGTGACAGGAAGTGCCCCCTGGTGCACAGGAGGTCATAGTTGGTGCAACTACTAACCCTACTCCCCGAAGAATGCTCAGACAGTTTCCCCTCACGCAGGCTAACAACACACAGGTACACACACCTACAAATGCTCAAAGACAAGACGCAGAATCCTGGAGTCACCTCCATGATATGGATGCCCAGTTGTCTATCCAGTAGACACACCCCTTCCTCCCACTGCCTCTTCCTGTTCCCCCACATATTCAAACCCTTCAGAGATCTGTGCTCAGTCAGCACAAGGACAGCGCCTCCACTCTTACATAACGGCATATTTACATACTGCACTCTGGCCAAGACTGGATTAACACCCTTCAGTCAAACTTTTTATCTGTGTTTGTAAATACAGTGAGGGCACTGACCCCACTCTGGAGTAGAGAGAAGCAACAGAAACAAAGACTATAAAATGGGTCTACACAAATACACATGCACAAATAAGTACACACACACACACACACACAGACCACCATATTAGTACCTGGCTGTAGTCCAGATATCAGACTAGCTGCTGGAAACACAGCTCTCCATAAAAGCCTACACTGCACCTGAGTTGTTCTAATGACTTGGCTAGCAGCATACAAGATTACAACGGTGTGAGGGAATTTCGTAGATAGCTCTCCAGCCACAAAGGCACTGCTTATAAAGCCAGCACTAGAGAGACAGAACCCACCCTAAATGACACTGCAGCCCTGGATGGGAATTACTCTGGAGAAGCTTGCAAAGGAGATCCCTTCTGGTCACTGATGCAGGCAGCAGCAACGATACAAAACCCCCATCTGACACTTTTCTGCCAACCAAAACAGCCATATGTGACTGTTTTTGGACAAATCTGTAGTGACAAAAAAAAAATTCTAACCTTTTTCAAAGATAATGGAAAACTCCTTGATCTCAGGAATCATTTATAGTTCCATTTTAATTGGCTGGAACTTCTGCCAATCAAAACATGAACACTGTGATTGGAGTACATATCTCTGATCCACCCCCCCTTTGCAGTATGTATCACTACGTACACACCCACTTCAGTGACAATGTTTAGCAGATGATCTCCCTGGCTCTCATCCTTGTCATCCAGTGAATAAAAAGTCCTTGCAAGCTACACATTTTGTTTGAATTTTTACATGCATCTTACTGTATCAAATCTACTCTAGAAGAAGTGTACCATTATTGGCATTTTATTGGCATTAGTTGCTTTGCGTCGGTAGCTTTAAGGTTGAATGTGTCATCTTCACATCAACTGGGCTTG
The DNA here is from genome assembly GCF_013368585.1 of Megalops cyprinoides. Taxonomy (NCBI): domain Eukaryota; kingdom Metazoa; phylum Chordata; class Actinopteri; order Elopiformes; family Megalopidae; genus Megalops; species Megalops cyprinoides. Next base: position 10,452,534 of record NC_050594.1, read on the forward strand.
TAACAGATGCAAGCTAGACAGCCAGTGTCTACTAGCAAGTGTGTTTAGCTTGCTGTCTCCCCAAGAGAAAGGGACAGGCAGTAGGGAATGAACTGACTTAGTGTGTCGGCCTGTATAAGGCAAACTCACCTCACTAGCTACCCAGGTTTCACATCTAGCCAGCTAACTAGGTATCTTATATTCAGCTTGGTTTAGGCATTAACAGTTCTGAAACACCTACACATATTTATGAGGCTATTTACAGTCAAATAACATCACCAACAAAGGACTGTAGCCTACTTATGTATGACTTTTTGTGTTTTTCGCCCACTCATGGAGACTAACAGCCTAAATATGCAGCATCCCCTTGTTAATGTTACAGAGACTTGCCATCTTGTGACCTTGACTTGTACTGCAAAGATATTTCTACATGGCTCCAGTTCCCCTTGACGCGTGGATATTATTGTTATTTTACAGCTAAAGTGCGACAGCAGCAAGGTCGCCACACCCACAATACACGCACGCAAATGAAGAGATGCTTTTTTAGCATTTGTAAAGCTTGATATTTTACTGCAGCCATTCAGGTTAAGTACCATATTCAAGGGAACAGCAGTAGTGTCCTCTCTGGGATTCAAACCTGCAACTTCCTGTGCAGACAGGTACAAAGAAACACAATTCCCACCCGCCCAGCACCTGGCCACAAAGTGGAGGTGCCCCAAAGGTGACATGGCACTCAGCCCCTTCTCTATACTGAGAATGCCGGTACCATGCCGGGGGCTGCCCCAAAGCTCTGGCTGCCCCCGTCTGGAAGGCGTGGCCTGCCGGAGACCCCCCCCCCAACGCCATCATGCAGGCTGTTGGCCACAGCGCACTCTGTGGGAAAATTAAGAGCTTCTTAAAGGATTCAAAAAAACTACAGTTAAAAGTGCACATTTTTTAATCGTTTCAGCGATGGTGGATAATTTATTGGAGGAGACGCCGGCATGCTACGATGCATTAATGCAAACCTTGGTTCTGCGCGTTAGCCGTCTCCTGTTAGCGGCGCACGCAGCGGATGGGATTACCGCCGAGAAAGAGCGCGGAGAAAGAGAGAAGGAGGAAATAAGCGGGAACGCGAGGCGCCTTGAGACTTTAACATCATGTCAGATTTCACACATATTCGACAATTAAGCAGGATGCTTGGGAAAGCTGCGCGGAGCTGCCGAGATGGGCCTGTCTCTGGCCTCTGTGTGATGCAGTCCCTCAGGGGAGCTTAAGAGAGAGGAGGCGACACTAAAAGCCTGCTGCAGAATTACAGCTGAAGGTAGGAGCCGTGGAGGGGGGGGCCGCTGAGCATCATGGGAAGTATTAGACGAAGCAGCACAGCATGTGGCCTTGGTGAAACACAGGTGAAGAACTCTCTCTTCTCCATCCCAGTGGTTTCCACTGCTTGCTGTGTACAGACATCATGTGCGTGCAAATCTCCGCTAACAAGTCTCAGAAGATACTTCTCATGACAGGATCATCTTTAAAACAGGAACATAAGACACGCTTTAAAATGTTTTTTCTAGTTTCACTTATAAACGTTTTATTTAAGATAATAAGAAACAGTAAGGTCGGTATGCATTTGTTTCAAGTATCCTACAGAACCACACAATATATTGTCATTCACATCATTCTTAATCATATGTAGTATTACTAATATGTAGTCAGTTAAATCTACAACGAGAACACAAGGACTCTCTTTTCCTTTTTTTGGACTGTACACTAAGGGCCTCAATTGCTCCTGACACATCAACAGATTGCCTGTGACAAAATCCAAACACTTTAGCAAACTTCACGCGAGTGTGTGAACTGTGCAAATTGAAAACAAACCTCTCTAATGCACTTGGGCTCAGTCCCTGTGCTTGCGGTCTTTCGGGGGGGTGGGGGGGGGGGGGTGACTGGGTGAAGTGGAGTGGGTTCTGATCAAAGCTCTAATGAAGAGAGCACTCTAACGGAGGCGGGCAAGGGGCCAGCAGCTCTTCAGCACCACATAAACGGGTGGGGCCCACAGTTCTTCATCATTGCATACATGGGCGTGGCCTTCAAACACCTCCACAGCTGCCCTGCCCCCCCCCCCCTAACTGAGAGGCAGAGAATAGCAGGTGCTCAACCTGAACACACAAATGCACTCCTAACGTTCCACAACAGAATACCAGCGCTAACTTCTGAACCTTCCTGCCATGCACTCAAAACCCAGGCATCTGTGAGAAAAGTGCTCCCTGGAGATTCAGTACAGGTTCCAAGATTTATGCAAGGGCACACACACTGGGGTGTCATGGACTTCTACTTTTACTCAGATAGTAGTTGGATATTAGTTGGATGTACTACACCTTTACAAACAAGCTTTGTAGTAGGCCAGTGAAGACTGTGTGCTTCAATTTCAAATGTTCATTGACTGCTCAGAAAACAATAATTTCAGGTGCCAATTAGGGGTAGCCATTTCTAAATAAAATGTGTTTTTACACCCAGCCCTAAGCACATCTAGTCCCCCAATGTCTGCTCCCTAAGTCTACTCTAACAACTCCTGCTCCTTAACTCTGCCCTAAGTACAGCTGCCCTATAACTCTGCACCTAATGTCTGCTCCCTACCTCCACCCTGAGAACATCTGCTCCTTAACTCTCCTCTAAGTACACCTTCTCCCTAACTCTGCCCCAAGAACACTTGCTTGCTAATTCTGCCCAAAGAACATCTGCGCCCTAACACCCACCCCAGGAACACTGGTTCAGGCTCCTCTGATACTGCCCTTGGAATGTACCCCCTCCAGGACTGAAAATGCTGTCCTGCCCGCGTTCGCTGGGGGCAAATCCCATGCACTGGGGGCTCCAGTGGCAATTTAGCTCCCAGTTCCCAGCATTGATGAAAAATGTATACCATCGATACTTTGGGGAAACTCAGATCTGTACCAGATTCTTCAGATGAAGGCTATGCATTAATGAAATATTACCAACGTCACCCCCCCTCCACACACACACACACACACACACACAATGTACCCCCCAAGGCCCCCGGCCCCCCACTTCTTTCTCTTTTGATTTCTTACAGGCCAGGAACATTAACTATGCAGAGCCCCATTTACAAGGGCTTTTCCATTTTAACTCTCTTCCTTTGAGTCTGTTCCCCTTCCACAGACAATGCACCCCCCCACCACCACCACACCCCCCCCCACACACACCCCCCACACACACCACCAACAAAAGGCATGAATATTCCATTAGTCAGAGGAATATTAGAAGCTCAAACAATCAAAACAGTCCTTTGTGATGAGGCTGATGGAATGTGTGTTTGACTTGCCGAGGCACCGCGTTTACAGCGATACGCGGACATCCACTGGCTCGCACAGGAACAGCGGTGCCTGCCTCACGGCCCAAACAGCAACCGAACCCAACACCTCCACCAGCACAATCGTATTCAAACTGATCCAACCGCCAGGTAAATACAACACCTCCACCAGCGGCATCACATTCAAACTGATCAAACTGCCAGGTAAACCCAACATCTCCACCAGCGGAATCATATTCAAACCGATCCAACCGCCAGGTAAATACAACACCTCCTCCAGCGGCATCACATTCAAACTGATC